>NC_056727.1:892585963-892810963 GCF_019279795.1 Protopterus annectens | reverse complement strand
GTGAGGAGCCCTGATCATCCATGTCTGCCTGGAGACCACATAAAATCTTCAGCTGCTTAAAAAATAACAATAAAAATTAAGTAATAAAAAAAAAAACTCATGCATTCTCCAATTGTGCTTTTATCAGAATTGTGGTATATGTAGGTAATCAGAAAATTAATAAATGAATGAATGAATGATTCAAACCCTCCCTCCCTCTACCATACCAAAAAGACATAGCTAGCAAATTCATTACCTGTTATGCACAAGGTAAACACTAGAGTTCAGTTGTTCTCTGTTGCCAATCTCAGTGCTTTCCTAATTAGCAGGCGAAATTAATGGAATTTTCTTAGATACTGTCAGAATAGCAGATAATCGTTTGGACAGTGGTAGCAGTACAGACACTGCCCACAGAAGCAATTCCTTTTTATTGTTCCTTACAGTTATTGAACTAGGAATGGAGCAATTTTGTGAACATTAATTCATGTAAAATAAAAGTTAATAGAACCCCATATTACTTCCAAACTACAGCATCACATTGTTAACTCCTACTAAAAATAATAAAAAGATCATGCATTTCAAAACTCAGAACAAGTAAGAACGAGCTGCTTGGCATTAGCCTGTTTTAGTGAGCAACTCAGAGATTAGTGGTCAAATCTGATCCATTGTAAAGAGGCATGCAAACATCAGATGATGATGCTGGATCATCGGCAAACTTCTCTAGTCCCATAAAGTATAGCAACTTATGGCCAATTAATGAATTAAGGCAAGCTTGGTACTTTTTCCTGTGATATCTGCTGTGCACTTTCCACATGCAGTCGCTTTACGTTTTTTGTGTTAACTTTGAATCATGAACTCATACAACAATATTCAAACTACAGAAAGACAGTAGAAAACATGTGAGGTGATAGATGCGCATTGCAAAAAATTGAGCTTACTTTATTATTGATGGACAAACACCAAGTAAAAACAGAATTCTGAAAACCTGACTGTTGAGCTTAAATGCTTCAGCTTCTATGCAAGACTATCAGCCATAGAAAGACTGCTAACTTGAAGAGTATTCTTTCCACATATTAAACAATTATTAAAATACAGAAACATGCCAGTAGTGTTTTAGTTGTTTAATACTTTTGAGTAATCCATCTAGCCCCATAGATCCACTCTTATTGCTTTCCAGTTCAAATTGACAATAACACTATCAGTTTGTTACAGAAGCAGTTTATGATTTTTTTTAGACCCAATAATTTTTATCCTGCAGAATTCTGATAACTTCTGTTGTAGTCCATTTGAGACTCATTGGTTTCTCTCTCCAAATTTAACCTTGCTTGAAAGTTAAGTATTTAACTTTCTTCCATGGTCTGCAGCTGATCGAAAGGTCTTCAGCCCTAAAAGCAAAATATAATGGCTGCTACTTAGGTAGGTACTGCAGAAAATGAGCTTTAGGCATACAAACAGCTGGAGTAGTAAATGTTTGAAGATAACAGTCTTTAATTACTTAAATATTTTGTGTTCAGTAGGCTGACTGAGACTGGTAGACTTCCATATACCATTCATCAAATAAAAGTTAAAAAATGTCCAGAAATTTTATGACAAAGGAGTTTCCTAAGTTTCCTTTAACTGATGCATAAAATAATCATTTTGTATCTAAACCAAATATTAAATATGAAATACAAACATTATATAAGAGCTTTTCTTTTGGCAACAACAACAAAAAATCAAGTTCAGTCCTTTGCACTGGATGTCGGTATGGTTTGTCATGCAAAATCTGATGTGTCCATTAAAAAGTCCCATTTTAGGCACACAAGAATGTGGCAATCCTGCATCATGCATACGAATGGCACAGATTGTCTTAGCTTCTGATCCTTTTTCTGTACATACATACTTGTATATTACAGGGTGTTACAAATTGCAGGTGGCATCAGTCTGAGCCCTTCCCCACATCCAGTCTTCCTAGTGAATGAGTCTGAGACCTCACCCACATCTGATTTTCCCAGTCTATCAGTCTGAGCCCTCCCCCACATCTGATCTTCTCAGTGTATCAGTCAGAGTCCCCATCCACATCCAGTCTTCCCAGTGTATCAGTTTGAGCCCTCACCCACATCCAGTCTTCCTATTGTATCAATCTGAGCCCTCTCCCACATCCGATCTTCCAAGTGTATCATTCTGAGCCCTCGCCCAGATGTGATCTTCCCAGTGTATAATTCTGAGCCCTTGTCCACATCCAATCTTCTCAGTGTCATTTCAGCTTTGATAGCGTTATGCTTGTTCCTTTCTATAATTTTATACTTGATCTTAGCCAAAAGGCCAAGATGTGATTACTACAGATTTTGTGATTTGTTCCAAACATCCTCAGTGAAACAATATTCTAAGCACCATATTGTTAGGTCTAAGTACTTTCTTGCATCTCTCATTGTTTTAAATTCATTTGTTGTTCAGATAAGAGAACTGTTCCTTCTTGGACATTTTTCAGGCATAATGAAGGCATCAAGGACATGGGTAAATGGAAAATATGTGGACACCTTAGAGCAGCCCATCACTGAAAGAGGATGTATATTTTATACAGAAAAGACCTCACACTTGAAACATATTTTTGTCCTGTCTTGGCCTCTTTCCCAGTTCTTCTGTCATTTTCTATGAGGTATTTAATATAGAGGTTTGACACTGTTTTTATGATTCCTGTGTATGTTGCTTGTATTCTCTGATCCCTGAAATTATGGTATCTGGAATGAAAGAATGAAAGGCAATACTTCTACTGACAGCAGTCACTATGACCATTTACACATTTGTTTCATTCCAGTGTAACACCAGAGGGATGCACAGAAGGTGACTGTTTTTTTTTTTTTTTGGCTTGGATAGTGCAGTATTTCTGGTAAGCCATATGTATATCCTCACAAACATTTGTTATGTCAGTTTATTGTGAGCAACTATTTTGTCAGCTTTCAACATCAAGCCATGGGCAACTTATTTCTTTTTTGAAAACATAAGACTGATTTTTTTCTTTACTCATGATTTTTCTGCAGGCCATCACTGTATCAAAAAGTTGGAAAATGCCCTAATAATCAATTCAAAGCATCTATAACTCCATGACTTCTGAGGGGCCTGGTGACTCCCAGACCCCTGGCTTAATTCAATTATTTCTTCACAGTTAATAATTTGAAGTCTTAACCAGTTAAAATGTGTTGAAAAGATGCAAAGTAAATTTTAATAGTAACTCTAAACGTGTTTCCATATTTATGAGTTTTGTTCAGGCCATCACTGGGTGAGGAAGATTATTTATAAAGAAAACTAACACTGTAAAATACATTAAAGCATCTGGAAAGAAGCTGAAGAGTATGATAAAGCATGAAAAAAGGAAGAATAAATAATTTGTATGGTGTAGAGAGATCAAGATGGTAGGGGGATAGAGAGACCACTGGTGGATGTGTTGGGGTACCACAGAGCTCCTTTGCCTAGGGTACCATTTTACGTAAAGCCAGCCCTATATACAGGGTTATTTTAATGTATCATAATTGCAAGTAAATGTTAGTCAGGAGAATGCCCTTCTGTGGGATGGAGCAACTTTGTGTGGTAAACATCTGCTAATATTGCTTAATAGAGGTGACTGCAGTGGAACAATACTTAGAAGTATCTGGGGACCTCCAACATGACAACTTGCTAGGGTCTAGTAATGTTAACTTGACCTGTCAGCAGCCATGGACATTTCTGGAGGAGAGCACATGGCTAATTAGAATTAGCTATGTCCCTTGCCTGTCACTCTATTGTTTAGCCTCACCTGCTAGCCCATTCACTTCACTGAGTGGTGAGTGCACAGCAATGGGGAAATCTCAGTGTTAGAGCAAATCTAAACTAGAAAGGCTTAGTATGATATGGACATCTTTCAAAGTAAGTTTTCCACATCACATTATGCTTTTCTGAAGCTCAAGCTTAAAGCATTAGATTTTGCAAGTCGCTGAAGGTGCACTTTTGGGCAAAATGCTTCACAGTGCTGTGAATTACAGGTTTCATCTTGAGCCAGCTTCTACCCATTATTTACTTAAATTATGTGTTTAATATTATATTCATTGTTTATTTCTTAATTATACAATGTAAAAGTTTTATTTTATTTTTATATAGATTGCATAGCTTGATTTTAGACTGCAAATTAATTCTATAGTCAGTGAACTTATTTTATTTCCAAATAATTCATACAGTTTCTTGAAGTATATTGCTGTTTTATTTATTTGAAGTGTCTTCTTTCTTTTACAAGGGTATAAAACATACTTTGTAAATAAAACCCAGACTATAAGTATCTCTTAACAAAATTCTTTCATTTATAATCTGGTTCTTAACTGAGGGCAGGATTCTGAAATGTACACAGAGTACCAAAAATGTGGCATGAACAAGATAATATGGGCTGCAGAACTCTCTGAGCATGATTTAAAGACAGAGTCACATAAGTCCTTACTGCAAACAGTGCACTGCTGTATGAAACACCAGGGTACACTGTATCAGTAAGCATACAATGTTCTGACCATGGTGGAAGGGATCCACAAATGGAAGCACTGGACAAATGTCTAAGTTGTACATATGAAGAATCAGACACACTATTACTACCAAGCTTTTGAAGATACTCAAAGGCAGGTATAGATCTGCCATGAGGTCTGGGAAGTATTTCAGCTAAATGGTTTCTCACCCTGACCTACATATGCACTGTGATTTTAAGGTATATTTCAGACTTCCCCACTTTTTCTTTTTCTGAGTACATTCCCCAGTACATTAGTTTCAAGAGGATTTTTCCTACATTTTTTTCCCAAAATGCATGGAACATTCATGCTTCATACAGTCTCTCTGAGTATCTGCAGAGTTTACTGCCAACATACATATGTCAGCTTGCTGCACCATTCTGTAGGTAATGGTGCATATCAGAAAATGAATGAATAGAGGCGGAACCTAGATGGCCAACTGAGAGCACTGAATTTTGAGAGTTCCGTAAACTAGTATAATAATACTAGGTAAGATTGCAATCCAAATTGTAGCTTGCTACATATACCCCACCATGCCCCAAGATTCTCACTACACCTTTCTAAACATACTGGAAAATATTAAGATACAACCAAACACCCTAATACTGGGTGATTTCAACTACCCTGCCATTAACTGGGAAAACTACTCGTGTACCAACACCTTTGTCCAACAGTTCTTGGAATTCATACATTCCAATGCCCTGGATCAACTAATCCTTAGTCCCACCAGGGGCTCCAATATCCTAGACCTGGTCATTACCAACGTGGGAAATAGATGCTCCACACCTATGGTTACCCTCTCTTTGGTCAGGTCTGACCATAAGCTAATCACCCTTGACATCCACATCCCACCCCCACCACCCCAGTAAAGAAACGTCCGTAAAAAACTTCTCTAAAACCAACTCATCAGAAGTGACAAACTACATGACACCCATGCAGATGGGAACTGAAAGTTCGACTGCTGAATCGACTGCTGAATCCTACACTAAGGCACTGAATGAGCACATCCACTTGTGCATGAATCGTGCCATCCCAAATAGAACCAAGGTGCTCTCCTCCAAGAAAAGGACGTTAAACTGGTGGTCCCTTGCCATAAACAAACTTTACAACAAAAGGAAGAAACTGTTGCTGAAAAGAGGAAAATCCCAGGATTTAAAAAACTCCCTTACCAGGCTCAGTAAGAAGCTGAGATACCTCATAAAATCCTCTAAAGCTAGTTATGAAAATAAAATTGCCAAAGATTCCAAAGACAACCACAAGGCATTCTATACCTATGTCAAGAATCTAAATGGCAATCTGCTCTGAGCTACAACAGAATGGCATTAAATATACTGATCCCAAAGATATTGCCAATATCTTGGCAAATCGATTCAGTGCAAACTTCACCCCCCTTTCACCCCCTAAAGGGCCCATCTCAATACCAAAAGATTGCCAAATTCTGGTAATAATGGCCACACAGGTAAAAAACACACTCTCCAAAGCTAAAATACAGCATCCATGAGACCAGATGCCATCCCAGGTTGTGTACTACATGAACTACAAAATAAACTGGCACCTCACTTAAGTGTCATGTTTAATCATAGCCTCACTTCAGGCTTCGTGCCCACTGAGTGGCGCACAGCTACAGTTATCCCACTCCACAAGGGGGGGATCCACCTTGGATCCCGGGAACTACTGTCCCATCAGTCTGACGAGCCTGATCTGCAAGGCCATGGAACGTGTCATCATGGAACTTATAAACGAAGACATTGGCAACCTTCAAACACTGGACCCCACACAGTTTGGGTTCGTGAAGGACTGATCTTGTCTCCTGAACTTGATTGACTTCTTCTAATCAGTCTTCAGAGTCATGGACAAGGGCAAGGTGGTCCACACAGCCTATCTGGACCTCACCAAGGCCTTCAACACCATCCCCCACTCTGGAATCATAGATAAACTTATTAAGCTGGGCATTAATCCCTACATCACTCAATGGGTTGCCAAATGGCTTACTGACAAAACCCACATTGTAAAAGTAGCCGACTCCAAATCCAGCTCCAGACAAGTGACAAGTGGAGTACCTCAGGGTTCAGTCCTGAGATTGCTCTTGTTTGGCATCTACTTCTTTGAAGTACAGGCCAACACTAAAGGACTCTGGCTAACAAAGTTTGCAGATGACTGCAAACTGGGAGCCATTACTGAATCCCCAAATGATGTGGATATTCTACAAAAGGGCCTTACAGAAACAGATGCTTGGTGCCAGAGCCATGGGCTCAAGCTCAATGCCAAGAAATGTATAGTTATCCCCTTTGGGAAAAAACATGTACCCGTGAATTACCACATAGGTGGCAGTACACTAAACACTGAAAGTGTGATAAGAGACTTAGGGACACAGTTGGACAGTGGTCTCACCTTCAATAACCACATCGCCACAACAGTCAGGAAATCCTTCTATGTGGCACACCTCATCACTAAGGGCTTTTCATCTAGAAAAAAGGAGGTCATTGTCCCACTGTACTCATCCCTCATTAGACCCATTATAGAATACAACAACCCGTTTGGTATGTACCTCTCAAGACATCTGCAACAACTGGAAAGGCCACAGAAATACCCCACTAAAAGAATCACAGGCCTAAAGCAGATGCCCTATGCTGACCGTCTAAAAAAAACTCCACCTATACTCTGTCGCATATCGTCTACTCAGAGATTATCTATGCTTAACATACAAGGCCATGTCAAACCCAGAGCTGTTGGACATGCTACACTTAAAGAAATCCCAATACCTCAGAAACACACACTCTAGGGATCTAAACCTTGTCATCACAATGAACAAAACATGCTGGAGGGATAGGTTCCTGACCCAGAGACTCCCCAGACTGTGGAATAGACTGCCCATATATGTCAAGCAGAGCACCTCTATTGCCCTCTTCAAAAGGAACCTTGATGATTGGATGGGAGAATGGGAGATAGGAAATTCACTCTGTCAGTTGCCCTGCTTGACAGGGGTCCAGAGAAGTAAATACTGTGTGAAGAAATAGCCAGGGAATTGTTATGGCTATGCTTATATAGGCCCTAGGGCTGAGATCCTAGTACCAACCTATGAACCTATGAACCTAATATAGGAAAATGTTATTATTTTCAAGTTTAAAACATCAGGAATCTATAGATAAACTACTAAACTACATAAATATCAATTTTGGTGAAAATATACAAACATTTTCCTGTCAAGTAACTTGGAGATATATTCAGTCACTGAATATGAACAACTCAATGAATTCTCATCTAGATGCTGCTTTGAAAAAATAACTCCAATTGATGACATCTACCTTATAGGAACTATCTTTGAAGATGGATGGCTTTAAAAATGACTTAGAAAACCTCAAATTAAATTCTAAAAAACAGACTGATACTCTTAAGGAACTACTACAGCAACACCATACAAAAATAACAAATATAGAGACTTCTCTAAATGACATTGAAGGGAGACTCAAAGAGGAAGAATCCCAAAAAGAATTTCTGCTTAAACAAAATACATGGCTGCTTAACAAAATAGATGACTTTGAAAACAGGGAAAGGAGAAACAACATAAGGATCTTTGGTCTGCCTGAAAACACTGAAGGAGAAGACATTATTTCATTCTTAACAACCTGAATTCCCAAATGTTTAGTCTTGAAAGAGGGACTTTCATTTGGAATTGAAAGGGTCCATAAAGCACTGAGGGAACCTGCTTCTAACTCAACAAATACTCCACCTAGATCCATAGTCATAACATTTATTTCATTTCTGGACAAGGAACTAATATTAAAATCTGCTTGGAGAAAATCACCCTTAAAATACAATCAAAGCCTGATGAGGTTTGACAATGATTATTCTTCCAGAATACTAGAACAAGGGAAAAAAGTCTGACCAACAATAAAACTGTTGAAACAAAACAACATTAAAGTACATCTGGCCTTTCCAGCTAAGATAAAAATACTTTTTCCCAATGAGATGAGAACCTTTAATGACTTAGAAGAAGCTACTATATTCATCACAAACAGCACCATAGTGTCTATCCCAGAAGAAATGGAATGGATGGCCCCTACTCTTAAAGAATAAAAGAAACAAATCCTTGAACTGATGCTAGAAAGAAGAAACAAAAAAATGATTCCAAGATAGCTGTCCCAAAAAAATAACTCTCACAACTACATCTCTCAAAGTATCAACTGATATGATACATCACTTGTCATCTGTTTTTATTTAAAAAAGCAGGGATTCTTAAACAACTGAGAAATAGTAATGATTTATTCAGAATGTTCAAAGAGTCCAATAATTCTTCACAAACAAAGGTAGGTCAAGATGGGTTACTGTTTACATTATATATACGCCAAACAAAGCAACATATAATACAAACATAGAAATTTCTATTCCCCTACTTGAACTCAATGAATATTTATCTTGTTCATTTTTTATTGATTTTACTGATAATAAATTAAGTAATTAATTACCTAATTCAACAAGGTACCATTCATCAGAGTTCAGACTCAAATATAACAAATTAACATCATATATAATAGCAGTAACAGTAGAGTGTTTTGAAAAAAAATGCTGTCATGGAGACTAATGCCTTCTTCAGTTAAAGTATGATTTAGAAATGTCATGTATATCCTGGTTAAGTAATAGTAGCAAGCTCTTAGTACAAATGTCATCATTATTCTGTCTAAATATAGTTAATATCAATTATGGCAGGTATCACAGCTACGAGTGCTGTTTGATCAATCCTGATATGGTGTGCATGGATGCAGCTGTGTCTGGCAACTAGTACAAATGTCATTATTATTCTGTCTAAACTTAGTTAATATCAATTATGGCAGGTATCATAGCTTTGAGTGCTGTTTGATCAATCCTCATATGGTGTGCATGGATATAGTCGTGTCTGGCAACTAGTACAAATGTCATTATTATTCTGTCTAAACATAATTAATATAAATTATGGCAGGTATCATAGCTTCAAGTGTTGTTTGATTAAGCCTGACATGGTGTATGTGGATGCGGCTGTGTCTGGCAGCTGTTATATGTTGCCATTTTCGTCTCTGGGAAGTTGTGGGTTGCTGCTTGTTTTCGAGGTTTACTGATGCTTGTGTATTAGAAAGAGACATTTGGTGTTTTAGCCTGGATCCAAGGAAAGGGGGTGGATGGAACTGTAATTTGGGATATTTTGGAATGGTTTGTTTGTATATCTGCTGAGTGAGAGGTGGGAGGGCTGGAGGAGTGTGTTGTCTGTTGTTGTGGCGTTTTGTTGGGAGTTTTTTTTATCTGTTTGCTCTGTTGTTTTCCTGGCTGCTGCCTCACTGAAAGGGAGGGAATTAACTTTGAAGTTGCAGTGAAGTGAAGCTTTGCTTCAGGTGCATCTCGAGCCTTTAGTATGCAGTACACAGACACACTAACAGAAACAGATGCTCACAGGTTGCTATGGTAATGGGGACAGAGTGACAATAATGCTTAATGGCTCTGAGGAGCCTGTGAGATGATTCTCGGCAATGACATTTTTGATTAAAAAAAAAAATATATTATATATTATATATATGTACACATATTGATGGTTTCCCAACACTTTGTTTAGCTCATTAAGTTGATTCTTGATAAAAAAATATAAGTGCAATTTTATATTTAAAATGTATTTTGGTCCAAACACATAAGAGTAGAAGTCTGAGTTATTGTGAAAGACTAATAGCACTTGGTCTTGTGCAGTACCCTTTCCAGTGGTCTGGGAGGTGAGCTTCAATATACAAAACAATCTCAGATTGGATAAGTCCAATTTATTCTGCAAATTGAAAATAATTACTAACTGTAATATCAATAAATGAATTTGATTTACAAAAAAAATTTCAAATAACAGATAAAAACAATTTTCCTTGGCACATATGTGTTAGTATGCAATATAACATAACTAAGCTCATTAAACTCGTATGATTAATTATTACATTGACTCATTTAGGAAAATTATTAATGCAAATATAGATTTAAAAATCTGGTTTGATCTTTTAACACCATTCATAGTTACAATGAGCTATCCACATAAAATATATAGAGAAATAATTAATTCCTGGGAACAGAAAGGATTTGTTTGTTGGTGTCAATGTATCAAAGAACTAAAAGTTCTGGATATGCAAACAATAGAAACACCATACAAAATTCCACAACAAGATTGGCTAACTATGCAAAGCATTCTGACATATTCACAAGATTTATGCAGAATAATTAGTAATTCTTCATTTTAAGAAATACCTAAACTTACGAAATACCTACATGAAATCATATATAATGATTATGACATGGGAAATAGTATTTCGAAATTTTACAAGATATTGATAAATTATAAAAACACCCAAATCCTCACATTGGAATTATATAACAAAAGAACACTCATTACAGCTAACTGAAGAAACTAAATCAAATATTTTATTATCAATAAAACATACATCCTTTATACAATACTGGAAAGTTTTCAGTTGGAAATGCTTGCACAGAGCATTCTTAACTTCAGATAGAATTACTAAAATCAATTATTCCACAAATGGGAATATGTTGGAGGTGTGAGCAAATACACAATGCAGATTGGAATCACATTTTTTTTCGACTGTGTAAAAATTAAACCATTTTGGAATGGTATTAAAAACTTTTTACAAGCTTTATTTAATGAATCATTTATCTTATCTAAAGCTCTAGTATTATTAAATCTGTATGAAGGTCCTCATTTGAATGAGTTAAATATGTATCTAGTATGGACAATACTTGCAATCTCAAGGAAGTGTATAACAAGAAGATGGAATACAAACGCAATACCGACTTTGGAAGACTTCTGCAGCCTACTGAAGACCACAGCATTGTTGAAAATTAAAATTAAAGAATTAAGGATTCTTCCTAAGCCATTTATTAACAATCCATGGAAAAAAGTCTTATCATTGATTGACACTTTGCAATAAGTGAACAGATACACTCTGATAACTGGAGTATTATACCTATAACGTAATTGTATATATTGAGCTCTGTTATAGTGTCAGGCTGATGTAAATAGTGTACATAGTTATTAAGATGTTATATATATATATACTATGGAATTTATTCAACTGTATTTGAAAAATAAAAAAACTTTGAGGGAAAAAAAAAGAAAATAAATAAATAGGGGCGTGGCCAGGATGCCAGACTGCTAACAGCACAGAAACTTTGCTCGGCCTACATTATATTATTCTGACAGGAAATTCTATTTCTTTTTTGAAGAAAACTACTCAAATATGTATGTGAAGATATATAATTATATGCCCTTTATAATTTTTTTTCAAAAATTAGTACTGAAACAGAGAGTTTTATTATTTTTTCCCTTCTACGAGGGATTCAGACATGAGTAACTCGAAGAACTCACATCAGGAGAGTGTGGTGAAAAAGGAGTTACAATTTATAATAACAAATACCCAAGGTCTTTCTCTCAGAATGGGCAAACTGGAAAATAAATTTGACCACATAAAACAGGACTGCAGTAAGCAACTGAACCTTCTCAATGAGGTAATCAAAAAAGCATTCAGAACAAATATCTTCCATTGAAGAAGATGTAAGTGACAATGGATGGCAGATTGACTGAGTGTGAGAGTTATAATGATTTTCTTCTGAAACGGAATACAAAACTATTAGAAAAAGTGGAAGATTTAGAGAGTAGGTCAAGGAGGAATAAAATCAGAATTTATGGAGTACCTGCAAAAGAAGAGGGTAATAATATGAAACAATTCTTAAGCAAATGGTTACCTACATTATTAAATCTGCCTGAATCTCTTTCATTCAGAATTGAAAGAGCCCAGCGGTCTTTATCAAAACCACCTTCAACTACCAGTTCCTCTAATCCTAGATCCATTATAGTCAGATTTTTGTCTTCCCAAGATAAAGATTTAATACTCAAATCTGCATGGACATATTCTCCCATTAAAATAAATGAAAAAAGCATTTGTTTTGACAATGATTATACCTATTGTCATCTGTTGTCATCTCTAGAAAATAATGTGTTCCTTTAATAAAGTCTCTCAAAAAGTCTAACATCAAAGCCCAAATACTTTTCCTGCCAGGATAAAAATATATTTGCCTGATGGTAAAAAGATCTTCAGTTCATTGAAAGAAGCCATGGATTTTGTTCAAAAGAAAAACCTATTAACCAATATAGAAGATATGGATTGGTCTACACAAAGTCTGAAGAGACATGCAGCAAAAAATGGATGGACTGTCAAAGAAGGAGCTAATAAAAAATGAAAGGACAAATAAATATGATATTTAAATGTAAAATATTTTAAGTCTAATATTCCACTACCTGGTTTACTTCTGGGAAATTTCGACAAGGTAAAGGTGTATTTTTCTTTCTTTCTTTTTTTCAGTGATCATGCAAGCTGACAGTGCTCTCTGATTAAACTAGACTATCTACTAGTATATTTGGTTTTATTGTTGTCGGGATATAACGTTTATTAGTAATATTACTGTTTTGTTGTATTCTAAGTGGACTGCATTCTTATGTGTAAATGGTGAGGTAATGCAATAATGCTCACTAAATATATAATCCTAATGATAGTTATGAAGAGAGCTACTGTCAATTAAAAAGGAAGGAGAAAGAAAAATAAAAGGAAAAAAGTACATAAATATTTAACATGTCATGATCTTTGTGATAAAGGATTACTTGAATTTTTTTTTACGATCTTCTCTTGTGAGATGTGTGATTCTTTCTTTCCCCCTTCCCTTTTCTGTTGTCACTTTGATTTGGGATTGCTGTGATTGGATTGAGTTTTTCGTTGTAGTATGCAGTAAAAGTAGTAGCAGTGCTCTTCCCTGATTATATGAGAGAGATATTTATGTGCTTATTACATTTTTATTGTATTTGTTTGTCCAACTACTTATTTGGGTGAATGATGGTGATAGGAGATTTTTCACGCTTGTTAACTGATTTGAAGGGCATTGTGTGTACTTTAATGGCAAACAGAGGTAAAGGAACGGCTCTGTTGACTTGGTTGATCATCATCCGTTATTTTTTTTCCTTGTTAAAGTTAGCTTGAGCTCTTGTTTTCTCTCTCAGAGAGACCAAAAAGCACTTTCAGTTTTGTATTTCCCACCGGAATGTTTTAAGCTTTTGCGAGTCATTCTGAACTCGCTTGACTCAATACAAGACTCCTGTGATGCTTTCAGGAAGTCAGCTGCAAGAAACAGTGAACAGATGTGACATGTGACCTTTTACCTCACACACAGCATTAGAATGCTGAAACAGAGATGTAACCAGCCTGGGTCATGCAACGGATTGAATATGACAGGTACTGTTATTAGTAAAGCTCAAAAAGAAGGAAGGAACTGATAGTAACAATAATATTAAAGTCAGTATAATGGCTCTATTGTACAATGGCTGCATAACACTGAATTTTGTAATATAAACTAAGGCTAACTAAAAGTTATTTAATGACTGGAGAAGAGGGGATGGGGAGGGTGGGAGAGAAAATGAGGAGCAGAAGGGATATCATAAAAATAACAAATGGCAAACTTTAGATTAATGCATCTGAAAAACTTTGCTGTCAACAACATAACAGTATTTAAACTGTGAAAGCAACTTTGATTTCACCTGTCTGAATGAATGGCGTGTTTTAGTCTAATTATAAAAGGCAGCCTATGAGGTAAATGCTGACATTTAACTGTGTACTTAATCTTCTTTTTTTCACTATAACTACAATTGTGTTGAAACACTTACTTTGAGGTCACGTAATAGTAAAAATTGTAAACAGCAGCATGCTTAACTTAAACTTTGCTGTAGGACGTACTGAAATGACACTAATTTGATAAATGACTATAAGTATAGAAGGTGGTTGCTAAACTTGTCATATAATAAAAATTTTTTTCCAAACGAACAGCAACTAATAAGTTTAAAGGACCAAGGATAACCAGCAGAACTCGTGCACAGGAGAAAACTGTTTATTGCAGACCAGGTTTAGCGCTTTCAACTAGAAATACTAGTCTTCATCAGAACCATAAAACTACACACAAAACAGGTTTAAATAACAAAAGTAGTTAAAAAAGGCGCCAAAACATTTAAAGATATATTACACATAAAACACAAAAAATGTATATATATATAATCTCACATATAACCACTGAAAACCATAAAATATAGAAACAAGTCAAACCTTGTAATTTAAAAATATATACATTAGAATTCACATAAAAACCTTGAAAAGATTTATGTTTTAGCAAATGGTAAAATTCTGTATACTTGTAAATGAATGTGAATATAGTAATAAGAATTAATAATCATGTTGATAAATAAAAATCAACACTTATATGATGTAATGCTAAATAACTTAAATCACCACAATCGATATGATGAAGAATATACCTTCAACATTACTGAGACAACACTAGAAATGGTTTTATACTAATTGACTCGTTTAGTCCAGGTGCCCTTGGAAAGTGTGATCTTCGCCTTGTTCAAGCATATGCCTGTATACTTTCCGTTTTGCCATCATTGACAATTTGCAAAGCTCTGTTTTTGGTGGAAATTGGAAAATGCAGTTATCAGCACTAGAGAGCAAGTGGCAGATTTTGTTGGATGCAACAAGGGCACCTGGACTAAACGAGTCAATTAGTATAAAACCATTTCTAGTGTTGTCTCAGTAATGTTGAAGGTATATTCTTCATCATATCGATTGTGGTGATTTAAGTTATTTAGCATTACATCATATAAGTGTTGATTTTTATTTATCAACATGATTATTAATTCTTATTACTATATTCACATTCATTTACAAGTATACAGAATTTTACCATTTGCTAAAACATAAATCTTTTCAAGGTTTTTATGTGAATTCTAATGTATATATTTTTAAATTACAAGGTTTGACTTGTTTCTATATTTTATGGTTTTCAGTGGTTATATGTGAGATTATATATATATACATTTTTTGTGTTTTATGTGTAATATATCTTTAATTGTTTTGGCGCCTTTTTTAACTACTTTTGTTATTTAAACCTGTTTTGTGTGTAGTTTTATGGTTCTGATGAAGACTAGTATTTCTAGTTGAAAGCGCTAAACCTGGTCTGCAATAAACAGTTTTCTCCTGTGCACGAGTTCTGCTGGTTATCCTTGGTCCTTTAAACTTATATAATAAAAAATTCCATAAGTATTATTATTAGAATATGTCTTTGTGTTGCTTTTTTTCTGTCTTCCAGGCTTTTGCATACTACAGTGGGTAAAATATATATATATATATATATATATATATATATATATATATATATATATATATATATATTAATTTATATAGGGGAGGAGGGGGAAGTGTATAGCTTCCAAACAAACTATAAAGAGTTTTCTTGGTGTGGTAGTGACTGTGGAGATAACCACAGTAGAAATGCCTTTTGCTGAAATGGGTGCAATAATATGAAGAGTCCTATTGTTTGATTTCTAGTCAAATAGCTTAATTTATATTCCTCAACTTTTTACAAGAGAAACAGTTAATGTAATACACTTGAAGTTTTGGACCTCAATTTCATATTTAGATTTGTTTGCAAGCTTTGATTGTAGTCTAGATAAGATTTACTCCTAACTATCCATATAGACATGCTGTGTAAATGCTCAGGACTGTGTACATTGAAGGTGGTAAATGTAATGCAGAAAAGATTTAAAGATCTACTCTCTTATTGTGCTAGCTTTCTTACAAATCTTGAATTATCTAATTGCTGTTATCCTAAAACTTTTAAATACACATGGGGTTGGTATTTAATTAAACATAGGAAGGTCTTACTTTTGGCTTCCTGTTTAAATGTTGTGACCGTTAAGATTTTGGTCATTTAAGAACTCAACTAATGAGACCTATATTTAACTAATAGCATATACCACATATTGCTCACAATCATAATGTTATTACCCATATATGTATCTATCATTACAAAATGAAGCAGCCAAGAAGGATATATAGCAACTTGAAAACAATTAACCAAAATTAGTTTAATTATAAATAAATAGATCTTAAATGCTTATATGTTAATACAGATTGTTCTAGACAGATTTCATCCATGTAAGATGATCCCATATTGTTACATTTTAGAGCGTCTGGATTTAAATCCTATTGAAACTGATTCTACTGTGATTAGATAATGATTAGTTTAAGTTCATGTCTGAATGGGTTACTTTACAAAATATTACTGATTCTACATTGTACATTTAAAGCAGAAGCTAATTGCGGTGTAATTGGTGTGTGAGATGTGGAAAGTGGGTGGTTTGATTAATATTTTAATTAAACCTGGAACATTTTGTTCCATGTATGTATTTGTATATAGTAATTTGTTCCAGATGTCACTAGTTAAATTATTTGATTCATCCATAATAAAAAATTCTAGAAGATATTTCAGGTTATTTTCTATAAGATTTACTATAGATGTTCTAAATACAATTTACTTATATAATGACTTATAAGTGTTCATCGTTTAATGTTAATGGTTTAAATAATGGGTCTATATTAGAATGACGAACCCTCACTTACGTGAACTCCGAAAGGCCGACACATAAACAGCAAACCACATGAACACCGAACATCCTTAAGTGCGAAATTCACAATACCGAATCGCCATAATTGTCCACACCATGTTTGAAACATCAGTAGTGGATTCCCTTATCCGGTATAGCTCCCTAACATAAATATGCAATAGTTACTGACCTTAGGGTTAGTGTGCGGGTTAAGGTAAGTGCATATATAGTAATACATTCATATTTATTTTGTTTGGGTAGGCAGTACGTAGTGGGCAGTGGAGTTGGCCAACTATGGCAACTCAATATTTTGAATTTCGTGCTTAAATACATTTGGTATTCTTGCAGTTCGCTCTGTATATGTCTGCCTTTTGGAATTTGCGTAAGTGAAGTTTCGGCATATCTAATATAGACCCTAAATAATAGCATTAAAAGAGCTGGTTTGCTTAAGTTTATCAAAATTTATAAAGTGCATATAATCTTTTTGCAAGAGACTCATTTATTTAAAGGGGATTTAGATAAACTATCCTTTAATGGTTATACAATACTTACTGACTCTTGCTACAAAATAAAAGAAGAGTACTCTCATACTGTGGAAAAATACCCACATAATCCCTAAAATCTTAAACACATTCTCAGACAAAGATGGAATGTTAAGTATACCGGTGCTAGAAATGAATAAGTAATATTATACGTTAGTTAACTCTTACTGGATACCTGGATTAGGAACTAGATATGTGAATAAATACCTTGATACTATTTCAGTATACACTAAGGGCAAAATTATATTGGCTGGAGATTTCAATTGTTTATTAGCAGATAGGGATGCATTTAGAACTAGTACATTTAAATTAACGACACAATCTAAAAAAATGAATAATTTTATTGCTTCAATAAATCTTAGAGACATATGTAATTTAAAATCAGTAAACTCACTTAATTACACCGACTATTCATTTAGGTTTGGCACCCAAATGAACATTGATAAGGTCATTATTTTGAATAGCTCTTATTCAAAAATAAATATTTTAATAACAGCATGCCCACTTTCTGACCATAATGCCCTTTCTTTTAGCCTGACTGTAAAAAATGATGACTTGATAATTTTACAAAGAATCCCAGCATATATAATAAAAATTAAAGGTTTTAAGGATTGGATTTTAAATGAAATAAATACATTTGTAGAAATCGATAATAATGGGAGGTAACAGACACTATATTATAGGATACGTTAAAAGCCTGCTTGTATGGTACAATCAAAAACTGGTATCTTCAAAAAAGAAAAGAATGGGACAATGAATTGTCAGACTTACAAACTAAAATAGATAAATTAAAATTAAATCTAAAACTTAATGCTAGAGTAGTACATATGGAATTATCGAATTTAAATAAAAATGCTTAGAAATATCAAATCACAAAGTTGCTATAAACTGAGAGAAACTAAAGTTACTATTTTATTCTGTAAATCTCAGACATTTACATAAATTGGTTATTAGATCCAAACAAATCAATAAATTAAATCATATCAATGAAATTAAATATACAGTTAACAACTCTGTAAAAAAAGCAAATAATTTAAAAATTATATTAGAGGCCTTCAAAATATTTTATAAATCAATCAATGATACATCTCTACCTCTAGAGATGGACAATATAATCGATACATTTCTTCTAAAGAATATAAATACTAAGTTGTCAAAACAACAAATTAACCTACTAGATAAACCAATAACATTAACAGAATTGAAAGATCAAATTAAAAGTTTAAGAAACAATAAAGCCCCAGGACTAGATGGGATAATCCCAGAAAATGATACGATTTTTCCTGATCAAATACTAAACATTTTTTGTTAAATACATTCTCTATGGTTAAACAAAAATTAAAAATTCTCCCATCCTGGAAATAACCATTTCTCCTATATTAAAACAAGGTAAAGATTCCCAGTTATGTTCATCTTACAGACCAATTTCTCTACTAAATATTGACTATAAACATTTCATGTCCATTTTGGCTAAGAGAATAATATACTGCCCAGTTTAATAGGCAGTGATCAAACAGGTTTTATATTGCATAGGAATGTTCATGATAATGTTATTAAACTATTATGCCTAATTAATATTGCGAACAAGACCAAGAAACAACTAACTGTTATAAGTTTAGATATAGACAAAGCCTTTGACTCCATCAGCTGGTCCTATCTACAAAAAAAATTTTAAAGGTTATGATTTTTCCCAAGAATTTACTAATTTAATACTGAAGATATACAATGAATCTCAATCATATGTTAAAATCAGTTCATGCTTATCATCACAGTTAAAATTTTTAAAAGGTACAAAACAAGGAAGTCCACTGCCTCCCTTATTGTTTGCTCTATCAATTGATTCCTTCACCATGTATATTAGAAAAGATATAAATATAAAATGATTTTATTTAAATAGTGAGTATTGCCAACATTGAATTATTTGCAGATGACATTCTCTTAACAACTGGTTATATAGACTTTTCTATACAATATATTATAGAAGCAGTCAATTATTTTGAAAAAAAATCAGGCCTAAAATTTAATCAAAACTGAAACACTATTAATTAATAAGTAAATGAATAGAAACTTGCAAAAATATAAAACTTTTAATTGGGAAAACAAACCAATACAATATTTAGGAATTAGTTTAAAATCCACATGGAAGGAGATTGTCCAATTAAACTATAACAATCTATGAAACATAATCACCGATATAACTAATAAATGGACCAAAATGTTTTTCACTATGGAAGACAGACTTACATTGATAAAAATGGTTATTCTGCATAACATTTTATTCTATACACAATCCCTAATTTTATCCCCACCTAAAAAAATTCTTTAATCAAATAGATTCCTTATTACTTAAGTTCCTTTGGTTCCCACAAAAACCAAGGGTAGCATATAAATGGCATGTTAGAGCCTGGGATAGTAATGGGATTGGATTTCCTAACATAGAATTATATTCTAAATCTGTTATTACTAATGTAATATTACCTTGGATAACTTCTATCTATACAACTAGCTGGAAACAGTTGCATGAAATCCATATAATTTCTAATAGTAGTATTGAAATGGTTTACCTTTACAAAGGTGAAACACACGCGTGCGATTGCTCATATGAGTGAATCGTAACTTTGAAAAACAAAACTGCAACAATTTCCAATGGTCAAAAATCAGCAAATTGAAATGTAGATTCACTGATTTTCAAACATAAATGTTGAAAAAAAATGTAATGAAGTGTAAAGCAGGGGAAATAGCCCCTCCTTCACCCCCCACTCCCCCACTTTAATATTCTAACTCCGAGATCGCACTACAGTGGTGAAAGGGACCATTTTCCAATCCCCACTATAGTGCAATCCGCTCCAAAATGCCAAATCTGCAATGAGCAAATGTCACTGTGGATTCACTCATTGCACATTTGAACCCCTTTTGCATTCGACGTTTGCAAACTTTGCAAATGTCCTTTTGAACATTTGATGTTCACCCGTGTGCAAAATGCACACACGAGGTAAACCTATTGAAACACAAAGCAGTGATTCATTAGGGATTAATAAAACATACTGGGTACTATGTGAATATTGTCTATATAATAAGAAATTTAACCACTTCACATATGGTATAAATCAAATCTTTTGTACATTTAAAACATAATAGATAGTAATTACAGTCTTAAACAAACATTCTTCCTTCTATTTCCCATAGCTCATACTCCAGACTGTCTGGACTCCTTTAATATGAATAAAATGTCAAATTTTAAGGACAATGATTTAAAGTTTTGGCATCAATTTTTAGATTAAAAACAAAATTCAGTCAATAAATTTTCATTTAGCAAGATACAGGGTCAGCCAAGATAATTGGTTATGCTTACAATCCTTACAGCAATTTATTGAATGTAAAGTGAGGGTATAAATAAATCTACAAACAGATTCTATACCAAAACTCTTACAGCTTTTTATGTGTTGCAACTCGATGAACATTGAACATCAACTGAGCATCTCACCTATATAGAAATTCCTTTGTAATGAATTTTTATCCTTTGATTCAGCTTTCTGGGATTTCTCTACGAAGGTTAATAATGAACCTTTGTCAAATAAAAATAAGAAACAGTTGTTAAAATCTGTAAATAGCACCACATCATCATTATATTGGAAATTGTTTACTTGGAAATTTATCCATGGAAGTTTTTTACTCCACACAAGATTGCTATTATATCCAAATGTAAAGAAACAAAATGTTGGAGATGTGGTGAAGCATTGGAAGCTAACTGGGTTCATATGTTCATCGAATGTAGAATTATTTTATAATATTAAAATGATTTTAGACATTTTCTAAAAGCTTTGTGGTCTGATAAGTGTCAGATTACTGATTATTTGATTTTATTTAATGTACCTACCCCAACCAATTCTTTGGTCAATTTTGGCCATCACCAGAAAAATAACATTGAACTGGAAAAATAAGCAAGATCTTTTATTTTCTGATTTTATAAAACTAGCAAAATGTGTATGTAAAAAGGAAATGCAAGCCATTTTTATTAGAACATCTAATTTAACTAATACAAAATTAGCTTGGCAGAAACTGCAAATTTTATTAGATAAATATTAATGGTTCTTATAGATTAAGTTGAAGTTAGTCATGGATGATTGTATATAGTGTAAATAGTTGTTTATTCAGTGTTCATTTTATGTTTTGAATTTTATTGATTGTTAATATCTAACTGAAAAAAAATCAAATAAAAAATTGTTGAAAAAAAAAAGAAAATGAATGAATAGATGTGCAGTCGTTGCCAGCATTATACATATAGCTGATCAGTGTAAAAGTGACATGTTGCTCCAACTGAAATGTGTCTGTCTGCACTTATACAGAGTTAACATTAATGACATTTTCTGCTTTGCAGTACTACTTCAGTGTATCTGACCTGCTACCATGATGGGTTGCATTTCAGAAACAGTATCTTATTTACATGCCTTGCTCACAATTCCTTTAGATTTACTGTGACTTGCATCTCATTATTCTGGGCTAACAGTTTATCAAGCTGACAGACTTGTTATGGTAAAGTCCTTGAAGTTACAAAGAGTTGGGCTCATCTAAAAGACAAAACAACAACAAAATATGTGATAAGAATTAATTCTAGGTCAATTCTTGCTTAGCATGTTTTTAAATTACACTGCAGCTTCTTCTTCCTTCCCTGATAAAACTTTTTTTTCCTACTAATTACTCCTGTCTTACACAAGTTTCATTGTACCAAATACATTGTATATTTTAAAGCTCCTCTCCTACCATAAACCTTTCTGCAAAATAGTACAGACATACTGTCCTAACTGCCTGTCATTATATTTAGACAACAACCAATGATCAAACTGCACTGCCCTAGTCCATCTCATCCAACACTACCTATCCAAAGTTCTGAGCTAGTTAAAGTCAGCTCTCCTATGAATATAAACATCTTACCTTATTAAATTCTGCAGCTTCATTTTGGCCAATGCCATGTCTTCAACAGCATGTGAACACTTATTAAATTCATTCATTCCAAACTGATCAATCCGTAACTCCTAGAGCGAGCTGGAAACTGTAAAGTCATATGTCCATCCCTTAAGCAATGCCATCTCTTACAACTTCTTTCCCAGTTGTTTTTCCTCTTCTTCTGCATTCCACAAAGATGAAATAAATAGTCATTCTTAATCATTTGAAAGTATAACCACTCTTTGAGTTCACTTTCACATATTTAACTCTTCCATACTCTTATCTGAGTTATAAATGACTTGGTTCATACAACATTTAACTTGTACATAAACAAAATAACCATGGAACAAATAACATAACTGATGGGGAGGCACAATAAACAAGAATTATAGTGGAAGAGGGGCCAAACAAGACCGCTGGAATGTGGCGTTGTTACATGAGAAGAATTTCAGAAACACAATGATGCTGTTGTACACAGTGCTTCATGACAGACAGGCTGACAGGGCTGCAGTCATGGCACATGGGCCACAAAAGTGAAGGAGTCGGCTATATTTTTCCTTGGTTAACAACTATGTAGAAAATATAGATTAGAGGAAATAACTTTATATACAAGAAATGATTCAGAATTATCTGTATAGTGCAGGAGAATGAATGGTTGGAAGAGTAAACAGTGGAAGGATTTGATATATGTTACCAGAAGGTCATGGGAAAGCTTGGTAGACATAAATCGGTTCAAGACACAGATATCTTAGCTGATTACATTGTTTATTTATTTTTATATATGTATATATATATATATATATATATATATATATATATCTGTGTGTGTGTGTGTGTGTGTGTGTGTGTGTGTGTTAACCTGGTAAGTGAAATGATCCAAACTGAACTTTTATAGTTGTCATCAGATAAAAGAGTATGAAGAGTAAAGTACATGCTTAAAGCACATTAATATAAAATGAAACACTGCTACAACATCCACTATTAGCAAAACAAACTAGGAAACAATAAACAGGACTTACCAGTTACAGAAATTCTAACTGCCTTGTTTAGCATAACCACTATGTTCTTTTAGTCTGGTTGAAAAAATACATTTAGTTGATGTTCTTAGACTTTTGGATAGTTCCTTGGCAAAGAAGGCTGAAAGTATGGAGTAGGTGATGAAATACACTATCTCAGTTCCAGCTTTTTTACTATGAAAACTAGTTTGTTTCCAGCAGCAGCATAATCATACAGTCAAATGGTAGTCAGATTAATTGGGCTGAAGGGGTCCTTATCAGCAGACACTTTGTATGTTTCTTCGGCACAACAATGAATTGGTACTAACAAAGATAATGCAGAAATTGAATAAGACAAAACATCATGGCTGAAAAAAAAGATTTCAGCATTCTCGTGATGTTAAGGGCAACCCAACTCCAGTCTTGCTCCAAACAGCTGATAATGTAGGGCACTGTACAGGATATTCATCTGTACCAGCTGGTGACAAAACAATGAATCAGCTGGCAAAACAAATGCAACACTGATTAACAATGACGCTATTTACAGTGTAAGAGTTAACTGTAATCTGAGGAAATCATCAATGTATTGTACAGTTCCAGATTAGGGACATGCAAGGCAGTGGACATACTGTCTCTGATCTTACCTCATAATTTTTGCATCATCCCTCATAAAATGTCTGATTTTCTGGTGAATTATTGAGGATTACAGTCAGTCAATAATGCCACACATTAGAGTTTCATAATTCTTATTGTTCAGAAAATATATGTTGATGCAAAATGTGTTCTGGTATATTTTTAAGTTAAATAGAGTAATATTTAAAAAATGTCCCTGATTCTGGGCCTTTGTCATCCTAGTCATTTGGCTTTGTCTAGAAAAAAAGTTGAGACATATGGGTGGGAATTTCAATGCTAGAATTCTTGGTGGAGGCGTGCATCTTAACATGAAGAAGAGTCTTTTGGAAGATAATCTAAAAAAACAGACTGAAGATGCCATAGAATCATAGGCCCTTTAGAAGACTAGCCAAGTTCTACCCTTATTTCCACAATCAGCACCTATTGCCCCTGTCCAAGAGGGCTCTGTTTGACATGAAGTGGGAGTCTGTTCCAAAGGTGTAGTAACCTCTGGGAGACAAATCTGTCCCTCCAACAAGTTCTATTAATGACACATACCAGGTTAAGGTCTTTAGAGTGAGTAACCCATGTACCATTTGACTTACTGATATGCAGCTTTTCCAATAAAGTAGGGTCAGATATTGCCTTGTATACAAGGCAGAGATCACCTCTGAGTAGTCTGTATGAAACAGAATAAACAGACAGTGGTTTCAGATGATCCACAGAGGACAAATGCTGAAGACCTTAAATTTTCCTTGTGAGGAACCTTTGTTGTCTCTCCAATTGCTGCAGGTGATTGGAAAGGTACATACCAAAAGGGTATTGTACTCAATTATAGACCTGATGAGAGAAGAGTACAAGGAGGTTATAACTTCTTTTTTTTCTGGAGGCAATGCCCTTATTACCACTGTGGAGACATGGTGGTCAAAGGTTAGGCTGCTGTCAACATGTGTGCCCAGGTCTCTCATCACTGAGTGCACACTTAAGGTGTTGCTATTGATGTGGTAGTTAGCAGGAACATCACTCTTACCGAAAAGGATGATAATACATTTTTTTGCATTGAGTTTAAGGCCATGACTTTGGCACCGATCATTTGTTTGTGTAAGACCCTCTTGTAGGATGTTGACATCATTTGGAGATTCTATGACCGCTCCCAGCTTACAGTCATCAGTAAACTTGTCAGTCACATACCTTTAGTTTTTGCTTGTACTTTGAAGAAATACATGCCAAGCAGTAGAGGTCTCAGGACTTATCCCTGTGGAACACCACTGGTTACAGGTCTGCTGTTGGAGGAGGATTCCCCTATTTTGACTATATGGGTTCTATCAGTGAGCCTAGTGACCCATCTAATGATATAAGATTTGATACTTAACTGAGTACACCCAAAGACAGCTGTGCACAAGAGATGTCCTCGCAATCTGACAGATTTGGAGCACTTTTGCAAGGTAGAGTGGGCAAATATTGCCAAGTCAAGCTGTACCATGCTGATAGACTCCTACCCAAGAGGACTGAATGCTGTAATTAAATTAAAAGGTGCTTCAACAAAGTATTAGTTTAAGGGTGAGCACACACAACAAGGTATTAGGTTAAGGGTGTGTACACTTATGCAACCAGCGTTTTGTACATTTTTTATTTTTTATATTTTTTCCACTAATAGATTTGTTTGTTTTTCAATTGAATTGTACACCTTATAGGTCACATTAAAGGTGGGAAAAGTTTTGAAATGATTTATTGTGGTCTCATTTTTTTATATCACAAAAACCGGGCATTTAACAGGGGTGTGTAAACTTTTTATATCCACTATATATATATATATATATATATATATATATATTTTTTTTTTTTTTTTTTTTCCTGGAATGCCTAAAACATTGATCCTCAAATAACCTATCTTAAGAGATTTAAACACAAAACACTAAATTAAAAATAAAACATTTTTTGCAGGAGCGCTCCCCACCTTACACCTCTCCTGCTAGTTATATTTTTACCTTTGATACTGCACTACAGTGGGAAAAAAAGGCAAAATCCCATTCTACACTGTACCTCTGTTCCCCACAATCAGCTACTATCATTTTTCATACTTCTTGTATATTGATGCAAAATGTCAGTAGCAAATGAGTGCAACAATTTGCACAGTCAACAAAATGCCTATATCCCACACACACACACACACACACACACACACACACACACACACACACACACACACACACACACACACACACACACACACACACACACGCATGCACGCACGCATGCACGCACACACACACACACACACACACACACACACACACACACACACACACACACACACATATATATATATATATATATATATATACACTGAAAATGATTTGACTGAGTCTACAATCCGGAATTTTCAAAATACTGAAAACTCATTTGACTGAGTTTCATTGCACTGAAAGCTTACAATGCTGAATTGCAAAATACAAAATGTTAAGCCATAAACATGATGTGTGTTTCCCTTCACCTGTGACTTGCTTAACATAAAAAATGCACAGATCCATGAATACCAAACATTTCATCACAAATAACATTAACATTCACAAAACCTAGCTTCACAATACCAAATACACTGCACAAATATCACCAACAATTTGTTTCACCAAATGAAAACTATAAAAGAAAAAAATGCACTTACAACACCAACTAACTCTTTCCAAAATTAAAAATGACTAACTTACCTTATTAAAAGACACTGGATGATATAAAACCAAACTAGGAGGGGGGGCTATGCCCACCACTCCCCCAATGTGAGAGACTGCTCCCCCACCCCCCCAAACTATATATAAATATATATATATATATATATATATATATATATATATATATATATATATATATATATTCTAACAATGGGCTTGCACTATAGTGGGGAAAAGGGCATATACCCTTTACTTACATTAAAGTACTGTACACACATCAGGTACCCTTCTTGCAGATGTCAGAGCAATCAATAAAATTGTTTTCCATGTTAAGAACCTGAAGTTAGTCAGGTTAGCTGGTTGAAATGGAGCAAGTGTTAGCTTCTCTAACACAAAATTATGATCCCAAGGAGGGGTCACTGGTTTACTAGGAGGCCACTTGTGCAAAACACCTCTCAAAAACATTTTGAAGTAAGACTGTATTCAAAGAGGAGGATCCTTGGGCATACACACTCAAATGGCCGATAAATGAACTTTAATAGAGGAGTAAGAAAGGCCATTGGATAGTAACTCACAAAAATAGTGTAAAAGCAGAGAACAACTAGCCCTGAATGGGTGCTGGTTATGTTGTTGGATCTGACTAGAAAACCTTTCCTGTTTGCTAATTTTGGATTTTCTAGCAGCAGGGCTTCCTTGTCTCCATTAGTACTTGCTGCACGTCATCAGTAAACAGGTTCCTAAAAGGAATTAAGACCCTATCATCCAGACGGTCAACTGAAGTTGATTAATGTTGGGGTTATTCAAACACCCCTGTTCTTGTGTGAGTAGATCCAGTCTGTGAGGAAGCTTGTCTTAATTTCCATTGGCCATTTCCAAACGAAGGGGGTAACCACTGTTGCCTGGGCCAGAAGGAAGTCACCATGATGACATTGGAGATTCCTTCTGAATCTTCAGAATTTCACTGGCTATTAGTGGAAAGGGTGGAAAAGCATACATAAACATTCCCATTCAAAGAAAAGACAAAGCATCTGTCTTCCAGGACTTCTTGCTTGCAGTCCTGTAACCAAATCTTGCCTGTTGCTTCAGATAAAAGGTAATGAGGTCTGCTTGAGGAACTACCCACAGATGGAGCAAATCTTGAAAAAATCCCCTTTTCTGGTTTATATTCATGAGGGTCTGTAATGTTCTTACTCAGCTTATCTACCACACAGTTTTGCTCTGACAGAATATAAGATGCCTGTAGAGTGAGATGTGCTGTGGCACTATATCCCAAGCTATAATGGCTAGTCTTTAAAGGAGGTATCACCTTATTCCCACTTGCTTGATGATGTAACACATATTGTTTGTAATCACTTGAAGAAGTCCCGGGGACCAAAGATGGTTCAGAGAATTGAGTGTCTCGATCAGGGCAGGCATTTCCTTTATATTCATGTGCTTGCATTTTTCTTTGATGTCCCACACTCCCTGCACTTTTAACCCTCCAAAAACTTCTGCACAAGCAAATTCTAAGGCATTTGTTGTGACTGACTGTTTTGGAGCAGGGTGAGAGGAATGAGGGGAGACTTGGATTTAAGAAAATCTGATGTCTCTATCAAATGATGATTGAATGAATAAACAATTTCTCTTCTGAGAAACCCAAGTGCTGGGATTTGAAAAGATAATAGGTGTTGGTGTTGGGACCAAAGAGGTTTAGGACACCACTGCATCCTTCTCATGTGGAGTCTTGTCAAAGGTGACATGTGAATCATAGATGCTATGAGCCCCAAAATCCTGAGGTATTCCCTCACAGTGACCGATGTCTGAGTGGAAAACCTTAGAAATAGATCTAGATATAGATCTATTTTTTTGTGAAAGAAAAGATCTTTGAACTGTGGTGTCTAATTGCCATCCAAAGAACACAATCCTGTGTGAAGGAGTCAAGAAAGACTTTTTAATGTTGGAGGCTGGCATAAAAGGGGTTGGGGTTGGCATAATTATTAATGTGTATACCTTGTAGACTCAAAGTACAGGGTTTGATTTTTACCTTTAAGTTGGGAAGTTTGGCTAGACTTAAAATAGCCCATAAGGGCATATAGTCTAGTATTAATCTATAAACCTATGAAGGTCTTGAAATCTCAGCTTGTGTAAGAGATTTCTCACCCAAGAGAGTGATTACTGACACTTTGAAAAAGACTCTGCAGAGATAAGTAAGTCATCTTAAAATGGAAAAATATGGATACTCTGTAGCCTGCAATGTGCTATAACTGGAACTAGGCACTTTGTGAGCACTATTGGTGCAATGGATATTCCAAAGGGTAACGCAGAGAACTGATAATGTAATCCAGATACACAAAACCTTAAGAAACAGCTGAGGTCTGGATGAATAGGGATGACTTGAAAAGCATCTTTTAAGTCTAGTGTTACCTCAAAACTTAAAATAAGAAGAAGAGGTAAAAGGTTGTAAAGTGGCAACATTTTGAATTTGGGTACAATCACAAATAGATTTAGGAAAGAAAATTCCAGAACTGGTCTCCAAGCATTTTCTTCCTTTGGCACTGGGAACATCTTTGAATAAAAGCCCTTCCTGACCTGAGAAAGAGGAACTAGTTCTACCACTCCTCGGTAGAGAGTGTGATGCGAAACCAGTGGAACAAAAAACTATGATCTGGAGGATGAGGAATGACCCACTGGAAAGAAGCAAATTCCTTCCACTTCCATCTGTACCCTTGATGAATGATTTTCAGAACCCATTTGTCTGAAACTATCTGTTGCCAAAGAGGAAAATGAAGATTCAGACTTTCTGGAATGAAAAGTACCAGGGTTGAAGGGGGTCACAAGGTCTACTGAACAGTCATTCAGACTTTTTGGACTGCCCTTGGTTTTGAGAGGTTGCAGACTTCTTTTTGGAACTCTCTTGCCATTTATTCTTAAATGTATGTTTAAACATATTTTGTTGAGACTGTTTATTCTGCTTTTTGCCAAAACTGGATGAGGACAGGAAAAATTCCTTGGAAAAGGAGGGCTGAGAAATCTAGAGGTTCCCTGGATCAGCTTACCCCTTTCAACTCACTTTTGATTACCTCTGCAAAAGGAAAAGTGAAAAATTAAATCTCTGTCTGAAAGGACATTTAAAATCTCATTTTTAACATTATCTGGGAAGTTTTGGGAAGGCAGTCATGCAAACCTCCTCAAAACAGTATAAGTGGCCATAGCCCTTGAAGAAGTTTCAAGAGAGTCATACATGCATTGGAAACAATCTGTAGAGACCTGTGCAATAGAAGAAACTAAGCTATTTAAAGCAGACTTTTCCCCAAACTGCAAATAAAAACCTTCCTCATACTTTTACAACTTTTTAGAACAAACTTTATATATAAGCCTGATATTACAAAATTATGAAAAGCAAAGTTGCAGACGTATTCACTTGTTTTTCCCATACCTGTCAATAATGTTCCCATCCTTATCAGAAAGAGTAGGATTAGAAATGACTAGTTGCTTAGCAGCAGTCAGATCAAATAGAGCTATAGTTGCTGGGTCAGGTTTGGGAATAGTGTATATAAATTTAAAAGACTGAGGATCTTTAAATATTCTATCTGCTTATTTAGGAACAGCTGGCTGACTATCAGGAAAACTGCAGGCAGTAAGACACACATCGCTAAAGCTGACACAACATGATGAATGGGTGTAGGATTTGGAAAATCCTTCTGTAACAACTCATAGTATTTTCTGAGGGACCCAGAAACCTCAATGTCCTCCTGCTTGAAATGCTGGTACATTCTAGTAATAGTCTCACAGAAAGAGAAATCCCCACAGGGAGAATTAGTAACTGAGCTTTCCTCTAAGTCTTAATAAGAAATCTGAGGAAAAAATCTTGTGTCTATCCCTGCATCTTTCTCTTTAGATTCAGAATCTTGAATCTCTTCAGGAAAAGAAGTAGCCTTCTATATTTTACCAGAAAGTTATTTACAAGAAGGCTGAATGGCCTGAATTAAACCCTGAGCCAGATCCACTTCTGTTTAAGGAAATTTGAGGTGGAGTAGATACAGCTTGGTTTTCTGTTTTTTTTTTTTTTACAGGTAAAATGGGTTTACTAATGGCAGCAGCATCTTCCCCAGGGATAGGTGCAGAATTCTGACACAATAGGGAAACCCTCCCTGTTCCCTCTCCCAGGACTGACAAGAGTCGCTCTTCCTTGCACACTGAGGGGAACCTAACAGCAACAGAGAACGTGGCTAATCTGCAGTCCATAGTGGCTGTAGGTGCTACACTAGAGGGATCCAAGATAAAAGATGAGTGGTCTGAGGTACAGCAAATGGCCACAGTAGAATCACCCACCTGTGGCTAAAGCAAATTGCTAGCCTGCTGTGGTGGCAAATGCTGGTTGCTTAATTTTTTTTCTTTTTGTGGCCAGAAAAAGGACAGACTCTTGGACCAGTAGTTTGTTCCATGGTCAAGACGAAAATGGTGACTCTTTCCCCAGGAAGATAAAACAGCAAATGCCTGTAAACACTACCAGTCCACAAAAGTTTGACAGAAAAACACAGCAAAAAGCAATTTAAACACTATGCCATCCTCAGATAAGTAAAGTAAACATAATTTCTCCACAGCAAAAATGTTTTCAGTTACTTTACACCACTTTTAAACTGACAGGAAAAACGACCATTCCATTTAAATGTACATTACAGTCTCATGACAGTCCATTAAAATACAACATTCCTAGCTTTAAAACAACTTTCCTGTAGAGGAAAGTGACAAAACAGTAAACAAATAAGAAAATGGAAGTTTTTTTCCCAAAGGGAATTTATTTTCCCAGCAAAAGAACAGCACAAGCTGACCTTCAATCCTTGAAAGCCTCAGAGAAGTGTACTCTTTGGCGGCAGTAACGCTCAGAATGGTTTTGCTACCGAACTTGTGTTTTAGTCATCTCAACTCAAGCTGCCTGACAGTTTTGGCACATGGAAGGTGCCCTGAAGCTTTGGAAGCTGGCCGGCTGTTATATCCTTGGCAGGATATAACCGGTATAGCTATGGCTACTGCAGCTGTGATCAATATGATGAACATCAGATGAATATACATGGAAAATCATGTACCAAGTGATAAAACTTACTTAGGAGTCCCCTGATAGAACTTTCAAACATTCTTTATGTTCTGAAGTATGCCTGTGACTTTTCTACAGCTTTGGCTGCAAAAATGTATCTTAAAAAATTGGAAATTAATATAATCAAGGAGTGCTTTGTCAACATGATACTCATGGCTGTGCATTGATTTCCTAGCCTGAGAGTAGCAAATCAATGATCCACACAGTGGTCAAAGTGTGAAATGAGGTACACTGGGAGGAGTCTTATAACGGGATACCACTTTATTTTGGGTTGGATTTGAGCCCAGTGTTTCATTGGAAGCTTCTGTCTTATGAGAAGAAGGCCTGTTGTTCCAGCATAATAACGTCATCCAAATATCTCACTGCCAATTTGAAAATAAATAACTTTTTTGAAATAATTTAGTTGTTTTTAAACTGCAGTTCAAGTTTGCCTGTTGTAGAAGAATAATAGCCGATATGAATATTGTTTATGACCATTTAGAATAACACTGTCTCTTACATGCACACACACACACACACACACACACACACACACACACACACACACACACACACATATATGCATTAATTCCCATAGATACACACACACCAACTTAAAGATGCAAGCACATATGTGCTTGCATACACACACACACACACACACACACACACACACACACACACACACACACACACACACAAGCATACACATACACATATATACAGTACACACACTCAGGACACATACAGATGCACAAATTGTGTATGCGTGCAAAAAATATCAGTCTTGTCTATAGCATGTGAGCACTAGTGCACAAACACACACACACATAAACACACACACACACACACACACACACACACACACACACACACACACACACACACACACACACAGTCAATTATATATTTGCTAAGTAAATCACAAAAATGAGGCACTCTTAAAGGATAACATGGTAAGTGAATAATTAAAAAAAAGATATATAGTCCATGGCCCCACATTTCCAACTACTTCATTTTATTTCTTTCACACTGCTGATAGTGTATAATTTTTAATCTGGTAACTATGGTCAAACATAATGAATGAGCATTATTGAAAGTTTGGGCTATACTTTAAGCTCAGTACTTACCAAATCAGTTTTATGCAAAGTGAAATATTAACTGCAAATTTTATTTGTTTTGTGATCTGCTGTACTACAGAGCACATGATATTTGGGCCCCAACTAACTGGTTGCAGAAAAACAGCTGCTGCCCAAAGACCACACAGCACTTATTCTCCCTGCAAACATACAGGTGATATGGATCAAACTGCTGATACATGTCAGCATTAGGATCTCCTTGAAAACATACAGGTGATATGGATCAAACTGCTGATGCATGTCAGAGTTTGGATCTCCCTGTAAACATACAGGTGATATGGATCAAACTGCTGATACATGTCAGCATTAGGATCTCCTTGAAAACATACAGGTGATATGGATCAAACTGCTGATGCATGTCAGAGTTTGGATCTCCCTGTAAACATACAGGTGATATGGATCAAACTGCTGATACATGTCAGCATTAGGATCTCCTTGAAAACATACAGGTGATATGTATCAAACTGCTGATGCATGTCAGAGTTTGGATCTCCCTGTAAACATACAGGTTATATGGATCAAACTGCTGATGCATGTCAGAGTTTGGATCTCCCTGTAAACATACAGGTGATGTGGATCAAACTGCTGATACATGTCAGCATTAGGATCTCCTTGAAAACATACAGGTGATATGGATCAAACTGCTGATGCATGTCAGAGTTTGGATCTCCCTGTAAACATGCAGATGATATGGATCAAACTGCTGATGCATGTCAACGTTAGGATCTCCCTGTAAAGATACAGGTGATATGTATCAAACTGCTGATGCGTGTCAGCATTAGGATCTCCATGTAAACATACAGGTGATATGGATCAAACTGCTGATGCATGTCAGCACTAGGATCTCCCTGTAAACATACAGGTGATATGGATCAAACTGCTGATGCATGTCAGCACTAGGATCTCCCTGTAAACATACAGGTGATATGGATCAAACTGCTGATGCATGTCAGCACTAGGATACCTTGTCTAACCACATGTAATTTTTCTGCCTAGAGTCACTAAACCTGACTTTTACCTCCAGGAGAAAGATAGCACCTTAGCCTTGAGCAGGGTTAAACTACCACTGTTGATAGAAAACTGGCAGTTACATCACATATACAAAGCTAAAGAGCAGAGTGGGACTTTTGATTCATTATAGAAGATAATATTTATAGGTGCTCCCTCCTTATTGCCTAATATCTGTACGTTGGACAAGACTGATAATCCTTGGTGTACTGTCATATCCTGCTATTTATAGAAGTTCTGTAGTTTCCAGCATCTGCTTGCAGCTCTAGGATCTGCAATAAGAACCACAAGGCAATCCTCTTCTAATACATCTTTCATTCTCTGTGAAACTGGCCTGCTAAATCTGGTCCTTACGGGGAGGTCCATGCTTACACAACACAGGCACTTCATACCCTGTTCCACCTCAGTTTTATTGAATCATCTTTCTAGAGTATTACTGTCAAGCAATGTCTCATTCACTAGCATGACTGAGAAATTCATACTGTATGCTGTACCCCTCTGCACTCTGTTACCAACTGATTACCAACTGATCGATGCTAACTTCTGTGGTAGTTAGGCGGAATGCCTTTTCTAAGTTAAGTACTATGATAATTTAGCAGTCTGTTATAGGTTCATAGGTTCATAGGTGTGTATTAGACTAACAACTACTAGGGTCCTTATAAGCTCAGCCATACGACCCATATTTGATTTATATATGGGGTGATTTACTAACTACCTCTGTCCATCAGAGACATAGGAGCCAAACCATGAGTGAATTTCCAAGTATCCTTCCATTGATCCAAGTTGCACTTAAATAGTAATAGGGAGGAACTCTGCTTCACATGGAAGGAGAGCCTGTTCCAGAGAATGGGAATTCTCTGAAAAACATATATTTCTCTCTAACATGTCCTATTTATATCACAAGCAAAATTTAGGCCTTTTAATCCAGTAGTTATGATGTTGTTTGTTTTGCAGATGTGCAAAAGGTTAATCAAAACAGGGTGCAAGGATGCCTTGTATACCAGACAAAGATCACCTCTCAGAAGTCTGTATGATCCTGAGTAAAGAGACAGGACTTTGAGGTGATCAGCATAAGACATTTTATTTACTCCCAGTATTCTTTTTGTAAGAAACCTTTTTGGACGTTCCAGTTGCTGCATGTGTCTGGTCAAGTACATAACAAAGGGGGCATTATACTCTATGATGGGTCTGCTGCAGGCTGAAGACAATGATATGATGACCTCTCTGGACCTAGATGCCAAGCCCTTGCTTATAAGTTGAGCAACATTGAAGGATTGTCTTACCAACTTTGACACATGTTGATCAAAGGCTAGGTTGCTATCTATTTGAGTTCCCTGATCCCTGACTACTGAATTAGCTTTTAGAGGTATTTTATTGATGACATAGTTACCTGGTGTGGTTGGCTACCCAAAAGATACTATAATGATTTTCTTGGTGCTGAGTTTTAAGCCATGGTTTTGGCACCAAGAGTTTGTATGTGTTAAACCTTCCTGTAGGAGGTTCTCATCTTGGGACAATTCAATGACTGCTCCCAGTTTGCAATCACCTGCGATCTTGGTCAGCCAGAGGCCTTTGACATTGGCTTTGACCTCCAAAAGTACATACCAAAGGAGCAGGCCCAGCACAGAGCCCTGGGGCACTCCATTGGTGAGTAGCCTCTTTGTGGAGGTGTTCTCATTGCTTGTAACCTCCTGTGTCCTATCAGTGAACCAGCTAGTGATCCAGTGTGTTATAAAGGGGTTTATACATAGTTCCACCAGTTTGTTGACAATGCCCAAATGCGCTATTGTATCAAATGCTTCAGCAAGATGTAGGTAGACAGTATGCGCCATATTCCCCTCATCCAGGCTATGCCTCCATTTTGCTACTGTCACAATAAAATCAGTGGCAAACAGAGACACATAGGGTTATGCTTGTGATTTCCAGTTTCATCAATTTCAGGTCCAGAAGTCCTGATCCAGGGAGCAGAAGAAGAACACATCAGCCTCTGCCTCAAATAAATAATTGTGCTTCACCACAACCTACTAACCTTCTAGTCTCTTAATGAAGCTAGGAATTCTCCAAAACAGGCTTGTGTGCATCAGCAGATAGTGAAAAATACATTTTTACCCTCATATACATGCTAAATATGATGTTCTGGAACACACTCTTAAGCTCAGTCTTCCTGTATAGGCAATGTACATTTCCAGTCAACCAAACTATTTAGCAGATACAGTGAGCAGAGGGTCTGGAGTTCCTTACAAACAGCTGTCGGTCAGGGAAATAGTTCTGAACACTGCAAAGAAGACTGAAAACACAAACTAAAGTTATTTACATTCTAAGTGAATTGTCAGACAGCTATTTTATGTTACATGCTCTGGGTCAGTAGTAACCAGTCTATTCTATACTCTTCTCTGTAATTCCTCTTCTTCTAGATATGTTTCGAAAAATCAAAAGTGGAACAGTAGGACCTATCCTCATAGTCCCAGTCTGCCCAAGACATGTTTAGTCCTCTCATTTGGACCAATGAGAGCAAAGAAACCAAGAGCTCTTCAACATCCCTTTAGGGTTCACAACCAGTAGGATAGGAGAATACTGCATGCAATTTTATTTATTTATTTATTGCCATTTATTTACCAGGAAGGTCTGGGTAATAAATTCCCATTTTCAGCAGGGAAAAAAGCTCCAGAAAGTTAAATAACATCAAATAAAACAGTTGTATAGATGTAATTAAAACACACATATACATACAATTTGGTAGTGTAATACATAAGAGATGATAAAGCATGAGGAGTCACCAGTGATGTAAAAATAAACAGAAATTAAAAATAATTATGATTAAATATGACAATCAGTATATGCAAAAGTATTAGAAATTATGATTAAATATGACAATCAGTATATGCAAAAGTATTAGAAGTATCACCTGCTATGCTAGGAAATAAAAATAAAAAGATACAAGTCCACCCAATGACTGGAAAAGGGCAGGTGTTGTAAGGTATAGGTAGGTAGTATGATGAGAGGTTAGGTTAGTAAGGGGGAGTGCTACAGAATCCAGAAAGCCCAAAATCCTGAAGACCAAAATCCTGAGACCAAAATCTCGAAAGTTCAAAATACTGAAAATTCAAAATACTGAACAAATACAGGATACCAACACTTTGTATATTCCAGCACAAGTACATACAAAAACATATTACTCTTCAACTATAGATGGGGGGGAAAGCCCCCCTGCACCCCCCATGTGGGGAGCCACTCCCACCACGCCCCCTGCTACCTAAATATATCAACTCCGAGATTGCACTTCACTACACTAAGTACAATCTCGGAGTTGATATATTTAAGTTGCAGGGGGTGGGGGTGCAGCCCCCCGCATGGGGGGTGCAGGGGGCTTGCCCCCCTGTTTATACTTGGAGAATAGTAATATGGTTTGTGTTTTATTTGTTTCTGTATGTACTTGTGCTGGAATATAGTAAGTGTTGATATCCTGTGTGTTTTTTCAGTATTTTGAACTTTCAATATTTTGGTCTCAGGAGTTTGGGCTTTCAGGATTCTGTAGTGCTCCCTAGTAAGAATGTAAAGTATTTGTTAATTTAGATCATACAGATGAGGTGTATGGGCATAGCCATGTGTTAGTGAGAAATTATTTGAGAGAGAACTTAAATACATGAAAACTAGATAAAGTTCTGATTGAATTTCAGATAGAGTTCCATAGTTTGGATAAGCAGTGTGAGTATAACTTTTGACCCATGCATTTTTCTGGTTTATAGATTTCAAGCAGGCTTTTGCCTTGGGAGTACAGAGGGTGATTTGGGAGATATTGATGAAGTACTGCAGAGATAGAAAGGCAGGTAGAGGGGTTAGTTACTATTTTATTGGTTAGAAGAAGTTGCATAGGGACTAGATGACATGGAAGTTCTAACCTGTTGAGAGCATTTAATACAGAGCAATGATGAGCTTTATGTGGCAGGTTAGCTGCAAATTTAGCTGTCTTATTATAGCATTGCTCCAGCTGTGATTTAAGAGAGATTTGGATGCTAGTCACTGAAAATGGACATGTATCCAGTCGGACTCTCCCGGTTAACAAATGTAAAATAAAATGTAGGCAAAACAGATGAGCCATAGAGAAGGGAGGGTAAAAGATATATGTTAGCTAGGGTGATTCTACTAGAATAAGTACATTTTATGTTAGCTAGGGTGATTCTACTAGAATAAGTATGTTTTTTTTTTTGCTCTATATAGTAGACCTAGTGTTTGATAAGTTATTTTTATACAGTTTTGTATGTGAAGATCAAACATTAATGTTGTTATCTATGGTGACACCAAGCAATTTGGTATTAGCATTGTTGCCTCACAGCAAGAGGTTCTCCAGTTCGATCCTCAGCTGGGGTGCCTTCTGTGCAGAGTCTGTATGTACTCCCTGTGGTCGCGTGGGTTTCCTCCGGGTGCTCTGGTTTCCTCCCACATCCCAAAGACATGCTGCAGGTGGATTGGACACTCTAAATTGGCCATAGGTGTGAGTGCATGTGTGTGTGTGTGTGTGTGTGTGTGTGTGTGTGTGTGTGTGTGTGTGTGTGTGTGTGTGTGTGCCTTCTGTGGAAGGTTGGGCACCGGGCTAGCAACCCGACACTGTAAAACTCCACTGCCAGTCATGAGCGGACAGGTGATCCGCTGTGGCAACCCCTAACCGAGAAAAGCCGAAAGAAGAAGAAGAACTACTTGAATAGCTGTATTGTTTAAAGAGGTTATGTGAAATTAAAGGGCGGCCACGGTAGTGCAGTGGTTAGCATTGTTGCCTCACAGCAAGAGGTTCTCCGGTTTGATCCTCGGCTGGGGTGCCTTCTGTGGGGAGTCTGCATGTCCTCTCTGTGGTCGCATGGGTTTCCTCCGGGTGCTTCGGTTTCCTCCCACATCCCAAAGACAGACTGCAGGTGGATTGGACACTCTAAATTGGCCATAGGTGTGAGTGCATCTGTGTGTGTGACTTCTGTGAAAGGTTGGGCACCAGGCTGGAACTCGACACTGTAAAACTCCACTGCCAATCATGAGCAGACAGGTGATCTGCTGTGGCAACCCCTAAGTGGGAAAAGCCGAAAGAAGAAGAAGAACTACTTGAATAGCTGTATTGTTTAAGGAGGTTATGTGAAAGTTACTTTTAGCATTGGCATGGGACTTTGGGAAAATAGTAGAAATTTCGTCATTTTGGGATTAAGTAAAAGTTGGCTTTGATGTAGCTGCAGTTCAACTGAGTTCAAGGCCTTTTGTGTCATCGGCTGTAGTTGTAGTGGGCTATCAGATGAGCAGATGAGAGTTGAGTCATTTGTATACTGAATAAGGCAAGCTTGTGGAGAAGAGGTATAGAGGTTATTGATGAAAATGTTGCAGAGCAGTGGACTGGGAATAGAACCTTGAGAAACACACATTTTAACTAGGAGAAAAGGAAATGAAGAAAGCCATTTGACAGATTGATATATTTCAGAAAGGTACTTAGAGAACTGTAGAAGACTTGTTTTGGAAAGGCCCAGAGAGGACATGTGAGTCAGAAGCTTCTCATATGATACTGTGTCAAAGGCTTTTGAGAGATCAACAAAAACATAAGAGATAAACTTTCCTCGGTCTCTAATCTCATTAATGTTGTTAGAAAAGTTGAGGAGACCTATAGTGGTGCTATGGCCTCGTCAGAAACTATGTTGTGTTGGGGTTAGATGATCTTTTTCAAGAGGTACTGAAGGAGTTACTTATGAATATACTTTTCCAAGATTATAGAAAGAGGGGACAATATGGCAATTGGCATAAAGTTAGAGATTTCAGTGGCGTTACCACCTTTATGGAAGGGAATAATGAAGATTATTTTCCACAGGACAGGGATGTGAGAGTCGTGATTAGATCTGTTAATGAGAACTGAGACTGGGTATGCTCTATTGTCTGCAGTGAGCTTAAGGTACTTAGCAGGGAGATCAGCAGCAGAAGGAGAACCGGGTTTAAGTTTCTTTAGCAACTGTTGAACATATGAAGTGGAGAAAAGTAGAAGATTGAAGGCATCGTTGTCAGGACTAGTAGAGTTTTGAGGTCTAGTAAATGGTTTGGGAGAGTTAAAGGTAAGTGAGGCTATGATATTGATGAAGAAAGTATTACATTTGGTAGCTGTTTCTGAAAGGGGTAAGTCTGGATAGGGATTCTGGTGAGGACAAAGAGCCAGGTTGAAAAATGTTCTTAACTGAGCTCCAGAATTTCTTTGGTTGAACTTACACAACTTAAGCCTAGTAGAAGGGGTGTTAGATGTCAGAGATAAACAGCCAGTGTTAAAAACACCTAAGATAATGATTTCAGTAGTAATATTTGTAGTTATCCAGCAAATAATTTCTTCTAATAAGCTAATATTGATACCTGATGGTATGTAGAGGGCAACTAAATAAAGCTTCTCAAGTTTATTAACACTGAGAATAGAGATAAGATTTTCTGCACTTTGGAAGGCTTGTATATTTTTTGAGGGCTGTGAAACTTAGACAGTTATTATAATACAATTGCAAGGCCTCCCCCTTTTTGTGTAGTCTGTCACATCTAATTATATTGTAGCCAGGGGATAGAATTTCAAAATCTTCACCCTTGGGTTTCAGTCATGTTTCAGAAATGGCAGAAATATCTGGTGAGTATTGAAGAAACCATGCTTGTATGCATGTAACTATTTTTAGAATACTAGGAATGTTGATGGAAGTAAGGAACAGTTTTGTGTGTGTGTTTTATAGGAGTTAGGGGCTGAAGATAGTGGAATGGATGAGGCTGAGGGGCTGGGGTTGGGATGGATGTCACCACACAGCGATTTTAGAGAAGATAGGAATGTGAATCTGAATAAAGTGTGAGAGTACCAATGTAAGTAGTAAGGCGACATAAAATGAAAAGTAGAGAAGTAACGATGCAAAAGGATACCATGGTAGATAGACAGGACTATGGAATAGTTAAGGGGAGATTATAGTTGATTGAAAAAAAAGATGTTAAAGGTGAAGGGAGGAAAATGAGTGAAAAAAGTAGATGCGAGTAGAAATGGCTTGTATGAGAATTCATGCAGGGTGGTTCCTTATTATGGAGATGGAGAAAGGTTAAGATTTAAAGAGAGTATAATCAGTTAGATATAATCAGTTAGAGAAATGTAGAATACACTGTGGTGTGGTAGGGTAAATTTGTGAATTAAAGGAAGTATTAGGAAAATGATTAGGTAGGTGATGGGTATAATAAAAGGGTTGTCAGTGTTATGAAAGACAGGGTAATATTGAATAACGACTTCCTGAGGAGGAAGAAGTGAATGCTGCACAAGCGGAAAAGAAGAATAAAAGTATAGATTACAAAGTTAGAGCAATATAGAAGAGTAAATTAAGTGAGGAAGTAGAGAAGGATAAGTGTGAAGGGAAGGTGGCATAAGATTGTAAAGGGTTTGTGGGAATGCTATTGGCTAATGAGGTAGTGAAACTGATTGGTGAGGCTAGTAGCAAGAGGAGGGGAAAGGAATGAGAAAAGTGAGGAGACATGTTCAGTATAAATTTACATAAGGAGAGGTGGACAGGAATTGGGGATAGGGTAGGGAAGCATATTGAGTCAGAGAAGAGTGAGGTTGAATGGAATGGGTTGGAACCCCTCACAGATGGAGGTATTAGCCCAAGAAAATCAATCAGTTTCAGTGGAGGCAAGGGAATGTTTAAACAGCGGTGTGAGCAGTTTTGCTTAAATAATGGCAGTAACTCAAAAGGACAGTGGGGCAGGGAAAGTTTTAAAAAGTTGCTTATGTGAAAGAAAGACATGCAGTAAATCCAAGACAAGCTGCTCATGGGCAAGAAAACCATATGCATTAAAGTAAATTGGCTTTAACAAGCCTTAAGTGCATTAATATATGCTGTGTCCTGTTTCTTTAGCAGTAGCACTGACTACTAGTTCAGTAGTACAGATAGTTTTAGCAGCTTACCTAGTGGTAGTCTGGTGGCAAATGGTGAGAACCTCTTGCTCATAACCTGTGAGGTACCAGGCTAGTGCTTCATACATGTTAGGAGTGCTTCTTTATTAACTGTATTGCTGTAGCTGTGTTATCTGATTAGCATGGTAGTAATACAGAAGACAGGATTTATACGTTTAATTTATAGTTAATACTGATGGATAATGCAGGTATTAGGCTAATTCTTTATACATGTTGGGAAAGTTTCTTTATTAAATGTATTACTGTAGCCTCGTTGTCTTGATACAATAGTGGCAATACAGAAGAAAGGATTATGACTCTTCATTCACAGTTAATACTGAGGGGTAGTACACATAAGTCATTGGGCATGAATATAAATGCTAACTGGTCACACTTTAATAGTATACTTTTCTTCTTGCTTGTTCTTATTATAAATTCCTGCAGTATTTTATTGGGCGATTTTTGTCCATCTCCATTTGCCTGATGTGAGACTCTGAGCTAGTCACTTAATGAGACAGTGCTCCCACATCACCCATGAAAAGGAACACTTGTCTCCAGTGGACTTATCTACTTAACAAACAGATAAAAAAGTTTCATTTTGTCGATTTAAATTGGGTCTTATCTTTGTTCTCTAACCCCTACTCCTTGAAGACAGTTTGTGCAGTGGATATCAGGGTGAACATAGTAAAATAACATTTTCTATTAAAATCTGCTTCCTGGTTTCTTTTTTTTTCTTTTTATAGCTCCAAATATCAGTTTTTGTTTGTGTTCTTTTGTGGATCATGTTTATGCTTCATTTACTAGCCAGGGAAGTTCTGTATTACCAGCAAGGTATGTGAACTTTGTCATAAAGAAGTTGCCTTTACCTCCATTTTAACCTTTCAGTGTACCCAAATTAAAATACCTGTAGGGGAAGACCCTTTTTACTTGTTGTTGTTGTTTCTTTTGGCTTTTCCCAGTTAGGGGTCGCCACAGCTGAACTCCGGTCCGCTAATGATTGGCAGTAGATTTTTACGTGCTGAGTTGCCAGCCCTGATGCACAACCCTCAACGAAGGTACGCCCATTTTTACTAAGAGAAATTATTTCAGCCAAAAGCTTCCCTCAGCAACAGGAATTCATGCACTTAGAACACCATAGGATGATCATTCGCACAGAGTGTCTTTAAAGCCTAACCGTCCTTCATGTAATTGATGACTTCACAGTTATCAGTCAGTCCATCTAACTTCTAGTCTTCTTACAAAAACACGAGACCAAGAAGGAGAGGATTTTACATGCAGTAGATGTTCCCAAGCAACTTAACTACTACACCAAAGACTAAGGACCTCACCTAAATTGAGCTCTGGTTTAGGTCCTTCATTCTAGATAAGAAAGGGTGCCTATTTGCTTATCAAATTATTTGCAAGTATAAGGCAGCTGAATTATCTTCTGGTATGAAAAATCTGTCAAAATCCTGATGGGACAGATCAAGGTGCAGTCCACTAGGGCAGTTCCTGCTACTTTTGCTACAACTACCACTGCTGCTGCTTCTGTCTTTTTACAAAAATAGTTCTGCCCCATATATCTGTGAAGCTGCCACATGGGCATCTCTGTCTATATCTACATATACTATTTCTAAGCATCATAAACTGGATTTAGATGTCAAATGTAGAAGCAAGTCAGGTTTTGCTTCTTCAGTAGTACATGACATTTTATAGCTATCCATCTCCAGGTGTCTCCAGTATTTGGCATTCTGCAGTTCATCATATCAAGGTCCTACAGCAATGACCTTTGTGATAATTATAGTACAACTGTATGAGGGAACTGAGCACAGCCTTAGATGTTTGAATATGAGGATCACTCCTGCAGATGAAGATATCTCCCCTCCTTCCCATTGGCACCACCAAAGCCTTATGTTTATTGTTTGCATATAGGACACCTCTCAATTGTTCCACTTTTGTTGGTATTAACCAGTTTTAATGTTCATATTTAGCCCTGTTTCACTTAATAACTGTACTCCCTTAGCCTGATTTTCAAAGTTGTCATTCAGTGATTTAAATCCCCTCCGCCAGTTTCTATCAAAATAGTGCCTTAGACACTTTGTAATACATAGTACTGCAAATCACAGATAAATGAGTTAGCAACATGTTTAAATCATACTTCTTAATGACGCATAAAATGCTGGAAAGCTGATTGCTGCTAAATTAGCGTTCTGTGTCTGACAAAAGTTGCCTGAAGATGCAATGACACAGTGTTTCACAAGGGGATTGCAGTGCAGTGTGGCATTTTTGATTTTTTTTTTAATTATTAAAATCTGTCAAATCACATTAAGACAGCTGGATTGTGTTCATAATCACAGAAAGCTTCAGGGTTTTCTGTTGCCATCAGTCATCCTTGCTTCTTGGTGTCAAACCAGGAAGTTCAAAAGTCGCTTAGGGCAGTTGTTTCTAGGCCAATCTTGCTTCCTCGTGATATAATATTTATTCTCTCCTACCACCCAACGTCACCGCACCTCCTTCTCAGGCTCCTTATTCTCTAACCCACCATTATGTTCAAGTATACAGGAGATTCCACCTGCCACACAGCAGCAGGCCCATAGGTACGGTGGGATGAAGAGGGCGCAATCATCAATGCATGTGTGTCAGTGGTGAATCTGTAATTGTAGCTGCTGATTGCTACAGTTTAGAGAAATGGAGAACATTTTTTTTTCATTTGGTCATCAGTCTCAGAGGACCTGTTCTTTTTCCTTCTGGAACATCAGTTTGAGTAACTATGGCTCTGCACAGCAGTACATTTTCAAGTCCAAAAGTAGCCAGCATGATGGAACACTTCTTAATTTCTAAGTAAGACTAACGGTGAAATGCTTCTTGAACTGCTTTATTCATGAATACTTGCTAAAGAATGTACAATAATACCCTTGAATACACATGACAGGTTATGACTTTCTGCATGCATTTTGAATTACCATCCATAATTGGAAGTGATGCATTAATTTAAAGCAAAGTTATTCAAATAACATCAGATAGCTAATTATGTTATTCTAGGCAGGTGACAGTGCATGTGTTATATGTTATCACTACCATGCATGAATGATTACCTGACTATGGTCAGCTTCATTTGATTTTTATACCAATCACTAGTTCAGCAGTTTATGGCAGGCAATTGATACTATAGGAGTACGTGCTTTCTGAACATTCGACACATTATTCAATGCCAATGTTTCGTTAAATAAGATATGCTGCCTATTTTAGCCACATAGCTCCCTTTATTGAAATATATTTTAATAAGTGGGATTAAAGTAATTAGAATGAAGTACTGATCATACAACCTGTGAATTTTCCTAAATATTAATTGCAATAGCTTATATCTAGCATCTACTTATATTTTATGCAATTGTATCAGTCTAAGTTTAAACTTGTGTTTTTGAGTGGTGTAATCCCACAAGCCTATTAAAAGTTGGAGGAGTTATGCTATTACAGGGTCCCCTATAAATTCAATATTGCATGACAGAGAGATAATCACTGTCTTATGGATATCATATAAATATAGATCTGGGAAAAGGACAGGGTAATTTATAATATCAAAGAGGGTAGATGGCTGGGCTTCAAACTGCCCACAAAGTCAGCTAACCTAGTACCCACCTATGAGACTATTAGGTATGCAAATATCATGTTAATTAGTTGTTCAGATTTTTTGACCCTATGGTCCTATTTTTAAAGAGCCTTCATATAGATTTTGACATCAACAGGTTGAGAGGCATGATATATAGTATGTGTTGAACCATAGTTTATATTTAGGTCTGTAATGGCAATGGGTTATTTACTTCATTTGCATGCTATGACATTTAGTGGTCACTGCAAAAAAATAAGTGTTTGGGAATATTGTTCTACAGTGGGATTCTGGAAGGCATCAGGCTACAGAATAGCAGATTTTTTAGAAATACCCCTGGTCCCTGGTACTGGCTAGAAGAAAGCACAAATCAGAGTGCAAGTTATGCTGAATGGTAAATCAGTGACAAGATCTCTGCCTTACAACTGCCTTACAACTACAGGGTACAGTTTTGACATCCTGCCACTTTCTGTGTACAGTCTGCATGTTACCTCCATGATTACACATGCTTTTTTATCTCTGGGTACTATGGCTCATATGCTGCCCATGTGGTCCAAACTGTATTAACAAATGAGAACATTAAAAAAAAGTCTTTGCTGACAAACTATCTGGTGATGCCGATGATGCCTTAAAAAAGAAGTTTGCAAACATCTTTGTCAACACAAACTGCTGTGGTGTTCGGTGCAGATTTTAATATACACTACTAGGCTCTGTTTGGTTAGACACTGGCCATGAATACACCATGCTTTCATATAGTTTGTGCCAACATAGTGCGTAATATGAAAGCACAGTGCTGACATCTGAAAATTAAGTTGTTAATTTTTGTTCTGAAATGTTCTGTACAGAATAACCAAAAGTACAACCGAAAAAATATGTGTTACTCCAAAATATACATAATACCTTTGTGCCGTACTAAATAATGCGGACAAATCAGCATGACATGGCCTGATGTTGATTAGGTATTTATGATGCCTAACATAGTGCAAGCAAGCTCTGGAAAGGGCAGCAAAGTAAATTGCAGCTGTGTTGATGGCAGCTATAATGCTATTGAAGTGGCAGTGCTATGGTTGATCCCATGACTGAAGTGAAATGCAGAATAAGGTGGAGTGCCCAACACTAATGCACATTCACACATGTAGCAAAGAGCTATAACATGGACACTATCAGCAGACCACAGAGGTCAAGCACCAATATAGGTCTTTATATAAATGAAGGAGAGAGGGATATAGGAAAGTTAGAAGTGTAGCAAGAGCAAGCAGAAGAACACACATGCACAAGGGTAATGTGAAGGGAAGATGGATGGGAGAAGGGCATTTTTTCTGTGGGATAGGTATCCATTTTACACTTTTGTTTGAAGAGGAATGGTAAATGGAGATTGTAGCAAGAAGCATATGTGGTGATGAATGATGTCATATGGAAGATAGTAAAGGCAGAGAAACAAATTTAATCTGAGACAGAGACAGAGAGGGAGGAATTTACACAAAAGGAGGACATAACAGTGGAGAGACACATACTACACACCACAGACAGACAGATGGGAACAACTGATGATAAGGTTCACAAGGAGTTGCTCAGTTCAAGCACCTAGGTGCTGGTCAACCTCAGTCATGATTATCCACTTCACCAATTGCTGTGTGACCATGGGAGATCTCTCCAAGCCACTCACCAAGGAAGAGGATCAACGTCCCTCCTTCTGAAAGATGACCACAGAGGCCATGTGTGATCCCTCCAGATCACCTTTCTCAGTGTTACCTTCGTAACTTTAAGGAGAGGCAGGCCTGGGGACTGGTGGTGACCCAGCAGCAGCAGGCACTTTGGCTGATGTAAGACCTAGTAGCCACTGCTGCAAAACATCCTGCCCCACATCAGGAAATGAGAGTGGATGATTATTTCCTTCTCTTCATTTTGATGCACTATTGTGTTTTCTTTCTTTCTGTATGAAATAATATGGATAAAAAGTATTAAAAATATCCTGTACCACACCTGCCCCTGTACAGAAAGGGAACAAAAAGAGAAAGAAAAAAATACAACACGTTGGTACATGTGTATGACACTTTCATATCACTTTTAAAATGATAGATGTCTGCATTCTACACCTGCACCTGCCACTTTTCCTCAGGCAAGCCTCTCAGGTGAAAGCTATCTCTTCTAGTGCTATAAAGTACAAAGCAGTCAATAATAAATGCAATATGTCACTGCCAGATAACAGCAAAAGACAATATAGAAAAAATACAGTGCCAAACTATTTACTCAATGCTTACTAAAGATGGCTGCCTGTCTCTCTCTCTCTCTCTCTCTCCCCCCATAACTCCTGTCTCTTGCTACTGGAGCAGGTCAGGGCAATGTCTTTAAGGGTCACTGTCTCTATGCCAAAACTATTCACCACAGCTGGTGATGCCAGTGGCATCACTCACTGGCCTGGCAAACTGGTACCAGGCATCAAATATATACTTGGGATCATTATACTGCCCTAGTAGATACTGCCTATATTTTCTATGTGGCAATAGTTTATTTATATATTTGTCTTTATTGACTGGGAAAGTCTGACTGGGAAAAGCCCATTTACAGTGGAAGCCCTGGGAGAAAAGCTCTGTCACAGTACAATCAGACTAACAAGTGAATAGCAGACAGTTCTCAGAAAAAACAACAGTTTACATTTCTCAGAAAAAAATATAGTTACAACACAGCTATATACAGTCAAGTATTTTACATCAATATGTATAAGTCTATAACACTCTGGTAGCTCTAAATGCTTGCAGGAACTAAATGGATCTATACTGTCATAGAAGAAAGATTGTTGTAAATAAGTTTCCTGTTCTTACATTTCAGTAAATAATGGTTTGTTAAGAGTTCAACAGATATAAGGAACAGCGTATTTGAGAAGTAAGATATACAATTATGTAGGGGGGCATTAGTCGTGTATAGGAGAGTAGTGGTAATAGCATATGACTGAGGGGCAGGGTATAGGATTACTTTAGGCTGCCTCTTCCAAAATGGGGTATCTGGAGGATTTATAACTTATGTATGTAAGGAATGCATGAGAGGGGTAGAGGGGTGGATGAGGGCAGTTAGAAAAAGAGAATGATGGGAAGTGGTGTTTAAGAGGGGGGTGAAGGGGCTGATTTTAAGTGCAAGTGGGAAAGTTGTTTGTGGTGTATTGATTCAAGTACAACTGGGGAAAAGTTAGTGACAGGCAATTAAGAAGTTTATACTTTCACTAGAGATCTCAAGCTGGTGATGAACATAAGCATGACCAGGACTGGGTAAGGCATTGTCTGAACTGGATTTTATAACTTGGGAGAATATAAGTCATTTTTACTTGTGTAAGGGTGATGTTCCAGAGTCTGGAGATGTAACAGGAGTACAGTACATCCCTAATTAATTATTTTTTTACTTGTGTTAAGAGAAATTTATCACCAAAACAGAAGTCTCTTGTGGGGGTGTAGGGCAACAGTATATTTTTAATGCAGGTTATTTTTCAGGATAATGTATCAGCTTATATGCTGCAACTAGCTGAGAGTATGTTAGGTAGTTGCTAAGCTCTAGATAGTTTACCTGTTTTAAAGCTTGGCAATGGTGAGTTCAGTGTACAGTGCTGGGAGCAAATTTAGCTACTTTGTTGTAGCAGTAGAGAAGTTTGGATTTTAGTGTAGAGCTTAGGTTTGTAAGGATAGGTGAGGCATATAAGAGGGCTGAAAACAAATAGGATGAGGCTAGGGTTTTTCTTTGCTGGGTCTGTGAGACACTGTTTAGCCCTGTAAAAGAGAGACAAGTTTCTGGTGGGTCTTTATAATTGTTGCGGAATATGTAGATCAAATTTAATATTTTCATGTATTGCAATGCACAGTAATTTACTATGTGGCACTACCTCAATATTATTATTATTTGCAGATGTACCCAAGCAAGAGTATTTTGACTGGGATAATGTTTTGGGGTGAAGAACATCATATTTTTGTTGGGATTGAGGAGCAGGCTTGAATATTTCAGCCAGGTTTTGATTGAAGAGAAAGAAATTTGAGCAATTTCATGAAATTTGGATATTGTGAGGGCTGTACAAGTTAAATTTGAATCATCTGCATATTGCACTATATTTGCTTGTTCTATGGCAGTGTAAAGCTTGTTTAAAAAATATTGAAGAGTCCTACTATAGATCCCTGAGCGACACCTGCAGTAACTGGGAGAGAGGAGGAGAGGTCCTGTTGACATATGACTGCTTGTTGCATTCCAGATTTATAACTAAGGAACCATGTAAGCGAGGATTGAGAGTGACCTATAGAAGAGAGTTCAGTGAAGAAATGTTGGTGTATAGTGTCAAAAGCTTTGAATAAGTCTAGGAATACAGTTGTACCTACGCTTGTTTATAGCATTGGTGAAGTAAAGGAGGGTGTTGGTTGTACTGAGGTGGGAATCTGAAACCATGTTGCATTTCAAAGAAAAGATTAGTTAAAGTTATGTGATGCAAAAGCTGACATGAATATATCTTTTAAGGATTTTTGACAAAGAGGAGGATTGCAGTGGGCCTATAGTTATTAAAGTCTATAGATGTGCCACCTTTGTGTAAAGGTATAATACAGAATTTTTTTCAGATGGAAGGAATGTATATTTTGAATATAAATCTATGTATAAATATAAAGAATGGCACAGCAATTGTATCTACAGCCATTTTTAAGTACTCCAGGGGCAGTAGGTCAACATCTAGAGTGGTTGGTTTTAAGTGTCTTTTAATGGTGGAAGTAGGTACTGGACTGAAGTTAAAAACCTAATGATATTTAGAAGAGGCTGCAGGTACTGAGAGGGTAGGAGAAGTGTTAATGTTTGTGAGGGACAAAATAGTCTGTAGAAAATAATTGTTAAACCATGTGGGAACTGAATCAGTAGTACTGTTGGATATAGGGGTGGGTCTGGTAGTTTGGCTTGGATGGGAAACTTTGTTTATGCAGGCCCAGGAAGAGTTTTGGGTTGTTTTTTTTTGTTTATTTTTGAGGATTTTATAATAAGTTTGCCTCTCATTTTTTATTTGGTATTTTGTCCTATTCCTTAGGTGCCTGAAAAGATGAAGCATATTTTATGTTCTGTTTTTGCACAACTCTTTTTTGTCACACTGTAGCATTCATTTCTTTGTTTCCTTTCTCAGCCATGGTACAGGGTTAGATTTGACCCTTTTAGTGCATGCTGTGGCTAGGTTATTGAAAATGTCTAGAAATATTTAATTGATATGTGTGATGGCAGAGTCTAAGGTCATAGATTTTAGTATTTTCTGGTTATATTCTGTTGAAGTTTTGATAAAAGTTTCTTTGTTAAAGTTTGTGGAGTTACGAACTTGGTTGTAAATTATATGTTTACCCTATATATTGTAACTTCTGAATCTATAAAGTAGGTAAATGGTCACTTAGGCTGTCTGGAAGACTACTGGCTGTCCAAGTTTTGCTGGTTCTGTTAGTAAGAATCCAGTCTAAGTTTGCTTGCCTACCAGTGCTTTTCTGGGCTCTAGAAACTGATTTAATTAACTGTGCATATCTCTATAAGTTTACTGAATCAAATGGACTGTTGCAATTGATAAGCTGCCAGTCTATAATTAGGTCTCCTAGTATTACTGTTCCATGTTGGATATGGAGGTGGGATAGCCAGTATAGAGTATTTTCCGCAGTGGTAATGTTTTTACCTGTTAGGATATATATATATATATATATATATATATATATATATATATATATATATATAGATAGATAGATAGATAGATATAGATATATATATATATATGTATATATATATATATATATATATATATATATATATATATATATATATAGCTGCTAAACACAGTCTTTTCTTAGTATTGATTTTGATCTGTAATGTAAGTAGTTCTGAGTTATTAAATTGTGTTATCTCCTGTTCATATGTGATTATTTTTAAGAAATTCTTGCAGATTATAGCAATTCTGCCTGTCCATTTATTTTTCCTGTCAAGCTTAATTATATTGAAACCAGGTGGGGTAATTTCATTGTCATTTTTTAGCCTGATTCCTGTAGCCATGACTTTGTCTAGGGAACACGTGGCAAATCTAGTATGTAGGTCTCAGATTTTGTGCACATCCTTCTAAGACTGATATATAGAAACAGAAGGCTAGACCTGGAGGATCAGACAGGAAAAGTGAATGGTACATTTAATACTGTGCCATTAGTGTGCTTGTTTTTTGTTTTTTTTTTTGTTTTTTTTTTTGCTGTTGTGTAAAACTGGGATTTGGGTGAATGTCTCCAATGATTTTTTTTTTAAGTAGAAATTTTATGAAGGCAATGCTACAAGATACCAGGCAGTGGTAACATACCCATTGATACTGTTGGCATTGCACAGAGTGTACATTAACAAAGAGGTGTCTGACCACCAAACAAAGACAAGGTGACAGTGCTGAGATACTGGCATCCACCAAGAACAGCCATGCAAACACTCCCACTAATCCACATGTATAACATAGATGTATACGTATTGTCCTGAGACCAACAAAACTGCAAAGGCTGGAAAAGCTTTTTGCACTGGAAACAGACATACTACTGCAGGCCCTATGCACACATGGCACGTGCATCCTTAAGGTGAGAAAAACTGACAAAGCTTTCTGTGACCAGGTGTGACAAGGAGTGGTACAGGATATCAATGTTGTGAGATGCCATAAAAGGACAGTAGCACAGGTGCACCATAGGCTCTTCAATATGATGCTGTATGCCAAGACAAAGGCACAGGATATTGCCAGGACAGGTCCACCTCAGGAGGTGGCCCACCAATGCAAAGACTTCTCAAAGATGTAGACTAGTTCCCACTAACCCTATTTGGGGCAGGTGAGAGAATCCTCATACCTGTTGATGGCTTGGATGTTGTATTTGGGGTGGTTAACAACTGCTTAAGTATTCATAGGGGATGCATCAGGTTAATACTAGCATGTCCCTTTACCAGTAGTATAGCTAGAGCGGGGAGAGGGGGGCAACTGCCCTGGGTGCAAAGTGCTGGTCAGTGCAACCAGTTGATCCCGATCTTTCATTAATGTAATACTGGGCTTTTAAAAGCTGATATTACATTTGCAATCAAACCTGGACACTGTAGCACTCCATGTGTGGTCTGAATTGTAGCATCTGCTTGCTACATTGTAGCAAACATTTGCTATAGTTTAAAAGTAAAAAAAAAAAAAACTTTTTTTGTGTTAAATAAAACCTGAGCACTGTAGCATTCCCTGCAGGGAGGGTATAAATTGTAGCAACGTTTGTAGTAAACAGTTTGCTAAAGTTTAAAAATATTTCCTTTTTTTAAGTAAAATGTGAGCACCGTAGTGCTCCATGCAGGCAGAGTATAAATTGTGGCAACTATTTGCATGTCATGCATCTGGCCACCTGGTTGATGTGCCAGTAGAAGGAATATCTACTTTTTTTTTATTGCTCTTCAATCGAAGTGCTGGGGGGGGGTCTACTTCTGTTCTACAAAAACCCATTTTTCAAAGAGCAGAAGTACAAACACATTTCAGTGAAAGCGCACTTAACTAAAAGGGCACTTTCGAGAACACCAGTTCACCGAACTGGAAATAAAAAACAAAAAAAAAAAAAACACTTCAAATACGCTTTTGCAGGGGGCAAGCCCCCCTGCACTCCCTGTGTCGAGTTTGCACCCCTCCCCACACTCCCACTACTTATATATACTAACTCCAAGATTGCACTATAGTAAGGGTTTGGGTTTATTTCCTTATCCCCAGTGTACCCCCTGCAAAAGTGTGTTTGCAGTGTTTTCTTTTTTTTTTATTTCAGATTCGGTGAACCAGTGTTCGGAAAAGAGTACTGTCGGTTAAGTGCACTTTTGCTGAAATGGGTTCGTACTTCTGCTGTTTAAAAAAATGTGTTTTCATAGAACAGAAGTAGACCCATAAATCTAACTGTAATAAGCCAATCGCTTACAATGTATGAATCAGCTTATTACAGTGAAGTGTTTTTTTTTTTTTTCTCTTCACTGGATTCCCAAGAGAGTGGGGTGCTGGTACACAGTATCTTTCATATAAATGGGATATTTTACAGAACCCATGTGCACATCTATTCTCCAGGGACATTGGTGCTTCAGCCTTAACAGCCTGCACCACAAGGTATGTATGTGCCTCCAAGCTATGGGAATAATTATCATGCAGCAGTATGTGTGCCTTATGCTGGCTAGAGAGATACATATGCTGCAGCATTGCCACAAATATGTTATCTTTATGCTTTCACAGATTCAACAGGTCAGCACACGCATGATATAAACAGGTCACCTCTGGCTGATGATCATGATGATGATGATGGCATCCTAAACATGGAACAATCCAATAACACAGTGGCACTGTCAGCAATGCTAACATTGGAGGGCCTGCACATATCCTCCACGTATTAGAAAAAAGTACATGGGCAGGATAAATCTTAAGCATCCTCTGCATTTAGTGCTGGACATCCTCTCTCAGTTGACCTCAACCAAGATACACAACAGTCACCACCACTGATGACATGCAAAGTACTGGCATTCAGCACTAGGGAGAGGTATGTTGATGGCATTCTCCATCATATCTCCAGGACAATCCAGTGGCATAAATCAGTAGATGTGCTGGCCAGTGATTCAAGCACAGAAACTGAATGCACACACAGTGTCAGAGATGGCGAGTGTTGCACGGCCTACATAAGGAAGTGCAACTGCTGCAAGGACTGTGAGACATCCTGCATGCATGTAGAGTGACATGGCATATAGAGACCTCAAGCAGACATGGCTGCTAAGGGTAATGGTGGCTCAGTTGTCATCCATGGGTACATCATTGAGGATACTGACAATTCTCACCATGGCCATGTAAGGGACCAGATGGATGGTGTATGGTCACAAGCCAGGTAAATGCAGATAGGGCACACTCTCACAGACTGCAACACTGCTACCTGTAGCCGCAACTGTTTTTACCGGAGTCTAGCCATGGGCACTTACATGGCCAAGGCTGATGAGTTTGTGCATCCAACACACAGTTACTCCTCTGGACCAGCTGCTCTGGGTCCTGCATTTCCACACTATCCCTATCCCTTTTTGGCCTACTGACTGTAATGTCTTGCCATGGCCATTCGTCAGGTCTTGGATGCCAGCTATCTATTGCCTACCCACATAAACAACTTCAGTTAGGCTTCTGTACACATGTCTATAGCGCTGTGCCATTTATTGGACTAGATACTGCTAGTCAGAGTCATAGATGGATTGTTTAGTGCCTGGTGCTTATTCCTAATTTAGTCTGAGCTCTTCAGCAAAAAAAAAAAAAAAAAAAAAAAAGAATGGACTTTAGCATACAGTGTAGCAAGCTGATTCATACATTTGTAAGAATCAGCTACGTATGGCAGACCCACAATCCTTTAAGTCTTCAAGTGAAGAGCAAACAAAGAAAATGGTAAAAAAAATAATGAAGGAAGTGCACTTCTGAACTTCTCTATCATGCCCTGTAACCCTTGCACCAGGCGCAAATGTCCTCTTTGCCTCACCCATGCTATGCTACTGCCTCTAGTTCTCATACTTTCTGATACTTGAGGCACCACCATACACCTTGTCAGTGTTCACAACATGGAGTCTACACATTGGTATCAGAGAACTCCCCCACCTCCTAGTTGCTACCATATTCATTAGCCATAACTAGCATAGTGCTGCTGTCTCCTGTCACTGTTTCCCATCTCACCTGTTCATATGATAGCTATGCCCTGCCCACCCCTCTGGCATATTTGGATGAAGTGATGTCTGATTTACAGTATGGGGAGTCAGTGCTGCAACTGGTTTCTCAGACAACTCCTCCTCTGATGCTGTCACAGGCCTGTCATGCAGTACTACAATATTTACAAGTTGTAGCTGTTTTCATACCACCATATTGTGGAACATGATATAGACCATGAATAGCTTACTGCAGGTCTCCAGTGCATATTGCAGCATGCAACTGGTTGTAGTCAAGCAGCAGAATTAAGCCTTCATAAACCAAATATATATGCTTGAGTATGGTGTATGTCTGTGCCACTGTGGTGTTGTAAGCCATTTTGACTATGGTTTGAGGGACTACAGATGGGGGGGGGGGTCATTAACCATGGTTCCAGGTCATATCCTGCATAAAGTGCAACACACAACAGTGAGATCCAGTATGAATGGCTTTCTGCCTATATCCTTGAGAACAGCATATCATGGGACTCTATGGCTGATAGTGTGTCTACCTGTCAACTAGATGACCCTGTGGAATGTCACCCCATATGAAATTTTTGGTATAGGTCACACATATGCCAGACTTGGGAATCACAGGATCTGCCTGGATGATGTACACATACTTTTTAAAACATTGCATATAATTCCCTCTACATTGCATGTCATCTGTCAGTTAATGGAGTACAATTCCTTCTGATTAATATACCAGGCACCATGTGGAGCAGGTGAGACAGCCAAAGACCACAATGACCTCAGGAAAATATCACAGAAGGCCCATATAATGGTGGTTCTCTTCCCTGTAGTCCATAAAAATCAAATATATTCCACCACATGCTGCAGTATCACATCAAAGATCCAGTGCAGAATGCACGAATTTGACACCTTGGAGACTCCTAAGGTATCCCTGTCAAATGCTGAAAGATCCCAGTTGCAAGGAGGTTAATGCTGTACAAATCTTTCTGCCCACTGAGATAAACCTTCCATGTATCCCCTTGACACTGTCTGACAGAGGCATATGTCTATGGCCTTCATATGGTGTCGCTGTCTGCATGGTAGTGGTTGGCAGTGCCCTGGTCATGAAGGTGATTGTATGTAAGCCACTGGTGGTCCCATCTGTGAAGCAGAAGGTGCCAAATCTATAATGCCATGGACACTGGCTCTAAAGGCACATGCTGTTCTGCTAATGCTACTGCTATTCCTACCAACTCACTGCACTCATTTTATATATTTTTGAATAACTCTGCTATGTCTGAGTTTGTCATTTGCATATAGAATAGCTTTCAATAGCGCACTGCATCTTATTTGCATGCCATTATGAAGTAATTGTGTACGATGCATATCATGCTATTTCTTTACTCGCACGGTCATGCCACTTGCCTTTCTGATTTGTCCCTTAATGCTTGTCACCACTCACTGCATTATATCCAGTAAAACTGCGTGATATTGGTTTCTGGAAAACCAACAATGTCTCTGAACTTGTAACACTCACTGTAGATTATAGGAAACATTGGCCATTGCTATTTCTGGATGATAGGAAAGGAGTTAAAACATAACTATTACAATAAAAAAAACATATTCACCTCAAATGTTAGTCTCATATATTGAGTTCAACCATACCAGCAACTGTGGAATGGTAACTGGCACACCATTATTCACTTCTCTTTCATGAATTTTGGTTAATCACTTGTAGCCTGTTACAATAGGAAAACTCGCTCTTTTGGTATTGTTACAGATCTAGCTATTTATGCATTCCCATGAACTTGTGGGGGGCAATATAATCTACGACACATCTACAAACAGAAAATAAAGAAGCTTTGGGCCCGAAATAATGGGCTCAAAATCAGGGATTTAGGATTAGGTTGAATCCAATAAGCCCTCACTTTTATGCTGTGTGAGCCTGGATAACCACATAATTATGTGATCCTGAGTCATATCTGCTTATTTACTATTGCATCAAAAGTATGTATGTATAGATTCACAAGTAAATACTAGGCTATCAGTCTGAAATCTATTATAAGCCTAGCCAAAAACCTGAGGTAAGAATCAAACCCTGCAGCTGTGAGATAACAACCTCAGCCATTATGCCAACCCCAACTCCCCATATGTGTGTGTGTGTGTGCGTGTGTGCGTGTGTTTGTGTGTGTGTATGTGTGTGTGTGTGTGTGTGTGTGTGTGTGTGTGTGTGTGTGTGTGTGTGGGGTGTGTGTGTACTTGTATATACAGATGTCACACACGCACATCTGTTTAGAGAAAGCATGTTTTGCAGCTTTCTCGCAGCTGAAATTTCCAAGGTGACATAAATAAAACAGATTAAAATTTGCATGAACTTTCCCCGTTTAATTTAATGCCAGTAACTTTTCTATTTTAATTAATGTCAGTTAAGCTCATTTCACATAAAGGTAAGAAAACTATGGGAGTGGCCCATACATTTCATTTTTTTCTTTAGTTTAAGAAACTCTTTGACCAGCTTGATATTATGACAGTGGGGATTTCAATGAGTCATTTGCCCAAGGTGCTTTTAAGAATTCATGGACAGTTAACTAGTTCAGTTTCAGAGGATGTGCCATCTCTTCATATATCACATTTGGCATGAGAAGATTTCAGATTACACAACAGACTTTTGAAAGCAGATGCTTATTGCAAAGCCTTTATAAATATAGCAAAATCTGTCACATATACACAGTAATGTTAACAAGCAGCTACAAGCCCTATAGTTACTGAGGGCCTGTGCATGGGCATATACAAATGCAGAAATTAATAACATAATGGGGCAGGGTGGTGTGTGGCCTGTGTTTTGTGTGGGTGTGTGTGGGTGTGTATATGCCTGTCTGTCTATCTGTGTATGCTTGTGTATGTCTGTGTGCACAAAACTGAGAGAAAGATATATAGATGATGAGATGAGGGAATACAGCAACAAGACAAATAAAGAATGGGCATATATCAAGATATTGGGCAGATCTTACACCTGCAAATACAGGTATGAGCACAGTGGCCATATATCCTGGTGACAATTAATGACTGCTTGGTCCATCTAGAGTGCCATTTCTACTGAAAAACATTGTAGATCCCATTTTATCAGTAGCTGGTTTCCTTTTCCCATTCCTCAGAAGAATTGCTTTTTGTCCCACACATTTTTGAATTCCATTACTGTGTTGATCGCACTACCTTTTCAGTAAAGCTGCTCCAGTCATTTACTACCATTTCTGTTAAAGAATACTTTCTTTTATTTCCACTGATTCATTCATACTGAATCTCTAGACTGGATCATTTGCTTCTCATACATCTCTTTTATTAAAATATGCCACCTGCACACAAAGGACTGTTTTGAGGGAATTAAAAGTTATTTTCATGTGCCCCTTCATAGGTTCATAGGAGGTTACTAGGCTAGCAGCCCTAGAACCTTTACAAGCCTAGCCATGTTAATCCCAAGTATCCCCTTTGTTCTTTTTCGGTAGTTTGCCGAATTAACTTATGAACAGAGCGAGTCTGTGATCAGCTCTGGCTACCCCTGTCCATGAGGAACATGGGTGCCACCCCAGGGGTGAATTTGCAGTCTCCCATCCAATTATCTAGGTTGCATTTGAATATGCTAGTGAGGAGCTCTGTTTTACACGAATAGGGAGTCTATTCCAAAGAAGCATCAGTCTCTGGGAGGCATATCTGTCTCTCCAGCTTGTTCTGTTAATGTTACAAACTAGGTTGAGATCTGAGAGACTCTGAACCATTTGACTTGTGGATGTGCAGCATTCCCATTAGGCAGGGTTGGAGATTGCCCTATAGCCCATACATGTCACCTCTCAGCAGCCTATAAGATAGAGAGTAAAGTTGCAGGGCTTTCAGCCTGTCATCATAGGTCATGGTTTGGAGTCTCTGTATTTTCTTAGTGAGAAACCTCTGAGGTCTCTCCAGCTGCTGCAGGTACCTGGTTAGGTACATGCAAATGGGGGCATTATACTCTATTAGTGATGTGATGAGGGTCGAGTACAGTGGAGTTATAACATCCCTTGACCTGGATTAACCTTGCTTATGAGGTGTGCTACTTAGAAATCTTTCCTTACCACTGTGGAAACTTGGTGGCCAAAGTTCATATTGCCATCAGCCTGTGTTCTCTAGTCTCACACCACTACATTGGAACTCAGGGGGGTGTTATCAGTATTGTAATTTGCATAGAATTCCATTTGCCAAAGGGAATAATAATAATGCATTTTCTTGCATTTAGTTTTAGACCATAGCTTTGGCACCAATCATTTGTTTGTGTTAGCTCTTCTTGTAATATGTTGACGGCATTCAGGGATGCAATGATTGCTCTCAGTTTGCAATCATCAGCAAACTTGGTGAGCCAAAGGCCATCTACTTTGGCCTGCACTTCTGAAAAATATATGCCAAACAGTAAGGGGCCCAGCACAGACCCCTGTGGTACTCCACTGGTGGAAGTGGAGTCACCAATTTTGACAGAGTATGTTCTGTTATTCAGCCTATTGGCTACCCATCAAGTAACATAAGGGTTAATCCCTGTCTGGGAGAGATTCTCAATGATGCCAGAGTGGGGAATTCTATCAGAAACCCTTGGCAAGGTCAAGATAAGCTGTGTGCACTGTCTTACCTTGGCTTTGGTGACATTCTCAAAGAAGTCTACCAGGTTTAATAAACAAGATCCACCCTTAATGGAGCCAAACTGGGTTGGGTCCAGCATTTGGAGGTTGCCTATGTCCTTATTGATAAGGACCATGATCATTCTTTCCATGGCCTTGTAGATGAGGCTGGTTGGACTTATGGGTCTGTAGCTCCCAGGGTCAGTTGATGGCCCCCCTTTGTACAGGAGGATTACTGTTACTGTTTTCCATTCTTCAAGAACATAGTCAGTTCTCAAGCTATGATTAAAAGGAATGCCAAGTGGGTCTACTAGGTCTTGTTTTAGATTGTTTAGTAAACAACCTGGGAAATTATCTTGTCCCATTGAGGCCATGTTTTTGGCCTTGGCAAGCACAGAGATGACCTGTTCTCTAGAGATACTAGACAGAGAACAGGTGTCAAGTATGCTTTGGGGTATGGTAGGTGGGGATGGGGGAGGTGAAGTTCATGCTGAATCTGAAGACTTTACAAACTTTCTGCTTTTCCTGTTTAGGCTTAGTAGGGAACTCTTCCTCTGCAGAGTGATTTCCCTCTTGCTTTTGGACAACAGTTTCTTCCTCTTCTTATGTAATCTGTTTATATTTGCGGTCCATGGGAAGACCTTGTTTTGATATGGTCAGGTACAGCAGAGTTTATGTAGTTGCTTAAGTGCATTTGCGTACACGTCTGCATAGTGATCATTGGTGTCTGCACTTGTGGGTGGTATGAAGCTTTTTATACCACCGCTTAGTATGCTGTAGTCAGCTTTGGTGAAGTTTTTGTTTATAATTTTTGTTTCTGTGAGGGTATCAGTTCCAGTACTCACTTCAAATGAGACTGACCTGTGGTCCGACCTAACCAGGGAGGGCATCACGCATGGGGAAGTACAGTGACCCCCTCCATGTTGGTAAGTACTACAGTATGTCTAGAACATTAGAGCCCCTAGTGGGGGTGCATACTCTCTCTTCCAGAGCATTTGTGTTAATAGTCTTACCAACTGCATGTATAAAAGAATTGCAGTATTGCATTTTCCTATCCATCAGAAATTAGCCAGCCTTCACTAATGGTCTCTTTCATTGTTTGTTTGTTTTTCAGTCATCTGATATGATCATGCTGAGGTTTCTTTCTTCATTTGCTGTTGTCATTTGTTCCCTTCCAGTTGTATGCAGTTTAATAGGTATTTTTTTATGCTTCCCAAATTCCATAATTTGAATGTTTTCCACAGACATTAAACTGCTGTGTTTTAGATCATTCTTGGTGGGCTTGTGTGCTAATCATTTTTAACCATGACCCAGGTGCATAGGTAGCATGTAGATTATCTTGCTAAATCCCTTCCAGTCTTTTCTTTTGTGTACTAAACCCTCTGCAGACCTTTGCATAATGAGCAAGAAAAACAAATTTTCCATGCAGACCTTCTTTAGTACAATTTATAAAGCATTGCAGTATCTATAAAATGAGTGCTATTTGTATGCAGATGCCTTCAACTTGATCTGGATTCATAAAGTTGATTTATTTATTAGTAGATCACAGCATGCACTGATAAATGTCACAGCAGTTGTGAACAACCTCCAAAAATATATGCATGCCTGAAACTAATAACTGAACATACCCACAGGTCAGCATCCATAGAACAGTTACTGTGAAGTAATATAAAAACAAACAAAAACATCCAAAAGCATATAAGAGTGGCCAAAAGGTGGAGAAACAGGTTACACAAAGCTAATCAATAAGATTAATTTATGGAGTTAACCGTTACCAAAGAAAGTGAACCTCTCCTTCATAAAAGGGCTTATTGTTCCAGAAAATGCAAAATCTACCAAGTAAACATTAGTGAGATGTACAAATGGGATATAAATATGAAATTATACAATGAAATAGCATGCAGTAATAGGAAAATGTGGAAAGATTCATAAAATAAAGGTTATTTTGAAGAGTGAAATATATAAGCTAGCAGATCAGATTGTAGCATCAGTGTCATGGCCACAACAAAAATGCACAGTATAATATAATAATAGTAACAAGGTGTAAGAGACAGGCACTCTGAAAACATTCCTGTACACATTAAGAGAAGACCAACACTGCAGTAGTCATAGTAAGTGCATACAGTAGAAGGAAAATAACATGCCACAGCCATCACAGGCTCAGATGATGTATGTTAGAAATCTGAACTGGTGTGAAACCAGAGTACCACAACCAAGATGTCATTGGAGTGACCATGTGCAGAAACAACACAAATGTGTATGTGTATGCACGCATCCGTATGTGTGTGTGTGTGTGTGTGTGTGTGTGTGTGTGTATGTGTATGTGCACCTAATCATATAAATATGGTCCTCACCATCCATAAGGCATGCCTACATTTGTAATATTCAGGTAACCTATATGTAACAAGATACTGTAATGACAAATTTAAGTGTATAAGTGCCTCTCTGGTGCTATACAGTGTGTTTATTCATGTCTTAGACAACATGTGCACCTCACAAGTAGTGGGGTAGTGAGTATGGTACTGCAGCATCAATCCAAGTATTAGTAACATGCATACAGCTGCAATAATCAACATCTCCAGTCACTAGCCACAGCTGCAAACTGTGGCAGTGGTACATCCCAACAGAAAAGTAGGACTGTGTACTGCAGGTAGATAAGACAGACAAGATATTAAAATGAAAGCCCTGAACTAAAAGTAAACATTAGCTGATCCCAAAAATCCTCATCAGGTAATGATGTGCACTCATTGTTAATACTATTGTGTCTTCCTGTATCTTGCTATACTTGTTTTAAAGCCTTGAAAATGTAACTTTTTATTTTCTATTTCACCATCTGTTCAGCATGTTGTTAATCTAAGCATCGTGTTGTATGTATATAATGTTAATATTGTCTTGCATGGGATCATTGTTCAGTGAAGGAATAGATGTCAAGATGTGTTGGATCATTCATGCCTCAAAAGGCTATGCGAAGATCTCCATGGAGGCATCTATAAGATAATGAGTACAGAGAGATGGCTGCCAGTCTGTCCTACTAAATAATACTTTTGAGGCTACAGATCATTTTAGTTATGTGATCTCTGAGCCACTGCATCACAAGGATTTATATTCAAATTTACAAATATGTTAATAGTGCCTGCGTGGTGAATAGTGTCAAAGGCCTTGGCCATGTCCAGATATGCTGTATGTACTGCATAACCACTATCCCTGATTTCTTTATTTATGAGGTTAAAAAGGCAGAACCTTCCTTTGGCAAAGCCGAATTGATGGGGGTCAGGGTTAAGAATTTTCTATGTCCAAATTAATGTGCTCTGTAATAATACTCTTCATAGCTTTTCTATGTCCAAATTAATGAGTTCTGTAATAATACTCTTCATAGCTTTACATACGAGGCAAGTCAGACTAATGGATCTATAGTTACCAGGGTCTGTGGTTGGGTCACCCTTGTGTAATGGCATGACAGTGGCTGTATTCCAGGCAACAGGAATGTAACCAGTGAATTGGCTTAAATTAAACAGGTTAAGTATGGGTTCAGATAGTCTAGCAACTTTTAAAATTAACAGTACCACCATTTGAAATATCCCCATGGTTAAGCAGTTCTGTTAGGGAATATAATTTGTTCATCTTTGACTTATGAGGTAGTAGGTTTACAGTAAACGGCCACCATTGGAGCAGTTTATAGACCAATATATTGTATAACAATGCAGCAATGCAGACAGGTACCTCATTTATCAACAGTCTGTACAATACCACAAAACAGGATAAGACTGAGATCTATAGAGTAGGTGCAGAACCACTGTATAAAGATATGGCTATGTTGCTGTCACAACATTTTTAAACAGGCTGATGTCAATTAAGGTACAATATATCATCAGCAAGTGGCCCATGCCTATCATGTAAACAGCAGACTGCAGTGACTGTGTCCATACTAAATAACAACCTTGGTTAGTTTAAGTTTCAAACTGTTATCACTGTAATATCAAAACAGCTTATATCTGCAAAGGTAAAGTACAGAAAGCAGCCAATAGCAGTATCTGGACACTGCCTATCCATTGGCACAGATATTACTTACACCACTGCCATGGATAGGAATAATGGCACACCACTATTTTACTGTTGTATGACACACACGCACACATGAGTATCAGATGGTTTACTATCAAAATCACAAATGTCAAAATGAATTTCTTTCATTTGCACGAATCACAATACCAAAAAAATGCAGAGGAAGAAAGGCAGTATGTCGAATTTAATGCCGATTATTAGAATTCGGCATTATTTGACATGTGCCATCCCCTGCACCTTTCAGAACAGCAACGGATGTTGTAGTTTTCAGCAGTACATACATACTGCATAACACAGAGGTGCCCATTTTTGCAGGAGCCAAGCCCACCTGCACCCCCCTGTGGTGGGCTGCACCCCCACACCCCCCTGCAAATTATGTATTCCAACTACAAGTTCACACTACAGTGGAGAAAAGGGTAAATTTCCCGATCCACACTGTACCGTGATCTCTAGTCCTAAGGTCGACCACATATGTGTGAATGCACAGTGCATTCGCTGAACTGGGGACTCAAATGCATGTAGGTCGGCAGCACAGAAGTCAGCCAACTGTTATTCGACATTCCGTGTTTGCCGAACCTACACTCATCATTTTGATAGTAAACCGTATCAGACAATTGCAGTGCTGTAAAGACAGCAGGCTGTGTGAACCATGTACTCACATATGAACACAGAAAGCTTGCTTGCAAAGTCAGTGGCAAGTGTTTTGGACAATATTGTGCATACACATCTACAAGTATTACACAAGGTTCTGCAATCCAACTGCCAGACAATGTTTTACAGATGCATAACTGCACCGGTCCATATCAATACATTCCACATTGGTGTATGTCCAAACATTAGCAATATATGCAATGGTGCAGGATAGTGTAATGTGTTATACACCCACTTCCATATACGCTGTACAGCTGGACTGATATATGTAAGCTAGTGTATGTCTCACAGCAAGCTGCTTACTAGTTAGGCATGCAGAAAGTCACACTCAGAAAGAAGTGCAATGCAGAAATCTGTGGCATGACTATGGTGCATACAGTGACAAAAAAAGTGCTGCTGCATAAATGTGTGACATAATGATATAATGCATGACAAAATATTTTTAGTGTGATGATATACAAGAATGATTATTGTACAAGAACTGGAAAATAACATGGCATGGCTTCATGCAGCCTTGTCAAATGAACATTCATAGAATGCTATTCAACCAAACTGTAAACTGAAAAACCATATAGAAAAATGCACAAACAAATTAAAAATAAATAACTATGTTATTTGGGCATGTTTTACCACAAAACCCAATGGGGTGAGCATTCTACACTCACCTACTTCTGTATACTGATGCTGAGGTTGCTGTACCCCAGTATGGGAAGGCAGACACACATGTAGGACAGGCCTACGCTGTGTGCCTAACTCACATGGATAACCCATATATGTGCATATGGAGTATAGTAGCACACCACATAGTGGAAACAGTTGTAGGACAAACCACTGGGAAAGTGTGGTTCTGTACCTACAACATCAGGTGTATTGCCAGTGTCATAGTATAATTCAGCACATAAGGTATGAAGGTTGTGTGGGGTACTATGAAAAATGGGAAGACAAAGCATACAGAAGAAGCACAATTATAGGGGCATATCCGTGGAGTGAAGTTAAACAGCAGAGGTTCATGCACAGTGATACATATTTAGTGGTGCAGTGCCATTTTAATGAATTTACAAGTAGCAAGCAGTAAAGGGAAAGGAATGTGTACATAAGAAAAGTGAGATTATATTACAGCAGTTGAGTGATACAACATGAGAGACACATAGGTAGACACATAGGACATAACATACAAGAGTGGAGACATGATATAGATGATGTGGTTGGACAGTGAAAAGTTAAATAGACAATCCCAGGAAATGCAAATTGCTGAGGGATAGTGAGCACTATCCTAAGGGTGTAGCGTGAGCACTATCCTAAGGGTGTAGGGTGAGCACTATCCTAAGAGTGTAGGGTGAGCACTATCCTAAGGGTGAAGGGTGAGCACTATCCTAAGAGTGTAGGGTGAGCACTATCCTAAGGGTGTAGGGTGAGCACTATCCTAAGGGTGTAGGGTGAGCACTATCCTATGGGTGTAGGGTAAGCACTATCCTAAGGGTGTAGGGTGAGCACTATCCTAAGAGTGTAGGGTGAGCACTATCCTAAGGGTGTAGGGTGAGTACTATCCTAAGAGTGTAGAGTGAGCACTATCCTAAGGGTGTAGGGTGAGCACTATCCTAAGAGTGTAGGGTGAGCACTATCCTAAGGGTGCAGGGTGAGCACTATCCTAAGGGTGTAGGGTGAGCACTATCCTATGGGTGTAGGGTGAGCACTATCCTAAGGGTGTAGAGTGAGCACTATCCTAAGGGTGTAGGTGAGCACATATAGTTTTCTAAGGGTGTAGGGTGAGTACATATAGTCTCCTAAGGGTGTAGGGTGAGCACATCTAGTTGGAAACATGATCAATATGGATAGGATGAAGCACTGCTGACATACTATTTTCCCTAGATCTAGCGTCAGAATGTGGAGGCACATAGTGAGAACCAAGTCTCCCAATTTATGATTCTGATATATTATCACCCTGACCCTACTGCTTGGGTCATCATTTGCATTTATAGGTTCATAGGTTCATAGGTTCATACTAGGCTATCTGCCCTAGGGCATTTATAAGCCTAGCCAGAGTGTGTTTGGCTTTCGCCACCCATTTGCAATGCTAAAGCCACTGCATTCTGCATCTTACTCATTTCTGCATGCCCGGGGAACACACTGTAGCTAAAGGGAAAAGGTTTCATAGCAGAAGAGTACATGAGATGACATCAGAAAGACCTGCCTTAAAATCTACGTCTCAGATTCCATGATGAACTGATATCACCACTGGCTTTTGTCATGGTAGTCTCCTTTACCCTTTTGTCATGGGCACCTCCTTTACCCTTTTGTCATGGTAGTCTCATTTACCCTTTTGTCATGGGCACCTCCTTTACCCTTTTGTCATGGTAGCCTCCTTTACCCTTTTGTCATGGGTAGCCTCCTTTACCCTTTTGTCATGGTAGCCTCCTTTACCCTATTGTCATTGTAGCCTCCTTTGCCCTTTAGCTACAGTGTGTTCCCTGGGCATGCAGAAATGAGTAAGATGCAGAATGCAGTGGCTTTAGCATTGCACATGGGGCTAATATATGCAGTGAAAACACAAAACAGGAAGAAAACGCATGATGCATTTTGATACCGTACCTAATATGGTCCATGCATACAAGGCATACAGCAATAACTCTTCCCAGAGTGCTGCTTCTACATTGCATATGTGTGAGACAACTAAAGAACCTCTTAACACTGCACATTACATGTAGGACGATTAGTTACTACTGCAAAGCTATGAACTACAGCAACTTGCAGCAACTTGAAAAGGGTAGTCATGCACATGAAGGCTGGGGCATATTCTCAGTTTGGTTTTATGTGTCTAAATTACTAGAACAACCCATACTAAACACATGATGTTACATGACACATTGCACATGCTGCACTTCCTTGTTACTCTGCCTAATGACTGAAGGGAAAGTCAGGTCTAAATGTGACTAGCAATCTAATACATATTCCTGTCACCTTGGCTCCTATCCAATCATGGCTCAAAGCACTGTCCCAGTGTTCAAGTATGGTAGTACTACATGAACTAAAACAGCATTGCTAATGAAATGTACAAATTGAGATTTATAGAACACATTATATATGGCATATTTCATAACCAGTCGAGGGCACAGGGAAGGTGTGCTGTCACTGTACCAGCATGTGTTAAGGGTGACAGTGTGTACCACTAGGTACCTTGTACCCCACACAGTCTGCATTAGGGACAAATGCAGTTGGGTCATGTGCATCTTCACGTGTATGTCACTACAGATGCATGTATATATCCTACTAACAGTTTTCTAAGTAAATCAAAGGTGATGTATACAAGTATTCAGGTAAACCCTGTCCCATTGTCATGGGGACAAGCACCATCATTTTCCTGTTACATTCATATGCCAACAGACATTTATATGCCAACAGATATCATACTGCATTCACATACTGCTGACCACATTGAATAGAAGGCTGGGTAGGTTAGCTGTAAGACAGGGTCTATATTAAATTACCAAAGAGACACTGCAGCAAATGCCTCTTCGTCGACACGACAAGAGCAAACCGTGAATTACGCGAATGGCCAAATCAGCGATTTTTTTTTTCCTAGGGAAAAAAAATCACTGATCCAGCAAGAAATCACATATCACTAAAAGTAATTCACCATTCACCCCCACACCCCCCTAACTAAATATACCAACTCCCAGATTGCACTACAGTGGGAAAAGGGGCAAATTTATGCTGCTGGCCAAGTAATTTTTTTCCCTAGGAAAAATATCGCTGATTTGGCCATTCACGTAATTTGCGGTTTGCTCTTTTCGTGTCGACGAAGAGGCATTCGCTGTAATGCCTCTTTGATAATATGATATAGGCCCGTAAGACAGTCTCTGGTACACAATGTACATTGCCCACAACAACTGATTGGCTGTAGCGTGAGTTTGCAAAGTGACATACTAGCCAATTGTCTTACAGTAAGGGAAGTAAATAACAGACTACATGTCTATCAAAGTATATCACAGGAACATGTGGTCTGATAGTGCATTGAGTTGGATGTAGCGAGTTGTGATGGGCACATGCAGTTATGGCTTTAAGCACATTTCTAAAAAGTTTTATTTAGATGTTTAAAAGTTTTATATCTATGTTGTGCTAACCATGTTCCCAACTAGGTTGAGGCCTATTTTCAATAAAGTAAACATATTATATCACTTTTCCTTTTATATGGCATATTTCCTTTTACTGGCAATTTACCTTTTACCAGTCTTCACAAAAATCTGAACATTCTACTTTCTGATTACACCATTTGCTTCTTATTTTTATAACTTTTTTTTCATCTGTTAGATTTTTCCATGGTTTTACATAGCAATGTTTTATCTTGTCATTCTCATACCATAGTTTGCTATATTTTCCTATATCATAAATTTGTATTTTCCACAAAAAATGTTTTTTTTTTGTTGATATCATTGTATTTCTTCATTTATATTATCCTTTCCTCTTTTACTCTTTTTTACCATACCTCAGAATTTCTCACACTTATATTTATACTTTTACTACTAATCTCTCTTTTTCATTTATCACGTTAACACTTTTTACACATTTAATAAAGCAGCATATACCACTGGGTTAATTAACCCTAAACCTCCTTCACCTTTTCTTGCATACAAAACTCCTCTTTTTACTGGGTTTAATCTAGAACCCCATATAAATGAAATAATTATCTGCAATAATTTCTTTTCAAATACTGTAGACAACATAAATACACTTGCTAAGTATGTTGTTTTTCCAATAAGTACTGAATTTATCAAATAAGCCTTTTTCTGAATGATAATTTATATGTTCTCCAGAAAAGACAGATTTGTTTTATTTCTTCTAGTGTATTATTTTTCCCATTAAATACTACTATCTTTGAAAATAATACCATTGAATGGCCATAGCTAGCTAATATTACAAACAGCCTTCATAAAAATACCTTGTTAACCACACACCCCACACCCAACTTAACTATATATACCAACTCCAAGATCGCACTACAGTGGGGAATAGAGCAAATTTATGAAAGCTTTGTTTAGCTTGCCTTACACATCATGGTGCATCCTGGTTGTTGGCCAACTATGGCCATTCAATGGTATTATTTTAGAAGAAAAGCTTCTTTGGTAATTTCCACATTTGGTGTTTAATGTTCGATGATTAGCCATTCACTGAAATTTCAATTCGATGGCCGAACATAGACCCAATCCCATCATAACTGTTAATAGTTGAGCCTTCTAACTTTGGCATAGTTAAGTCTTCCATAAATATTTCCATTTGGCTTTTTCTTTATTTCCACGTTTCTCTGCTTTAAACAAATTTTTATAAAATTTCTAAATTATCTCTAACACCTCTACAAAATCAAATTTCTGGTTATGTTTCTTAATATAGGCTCCCTAAGTCTGGCAACAACCATTTCTACTATATGTTGCCTGAGTCTTCGAGCAACAGTGTTTTTGTGCTCTGCAGTTATTATCAACAGTTGCTTAACACCAATCTTATTCAGATAGTCTCTTATTTTTCTCTATATTTTCTCTATATCACTATGCAGTTGCACAGGTCTTTATTATAACGGTGAACGATCAAAAGATCGAGCACTGTTATATCGACCCCTTAAAGTTGAAAACTAAAATAAGCGAACAACCAGAACAGCGATTTCTGTCCCAGGGAAAGTAATCGCTGTTCCCCAAAAGAAATAAATAAAAATAAAACACACTAAACACTATTTTAAGTGGGGGGCTCCACCACCCACACCTCCCCATGTGGGTGGCTGTGCCCCCCACGCTCCCCTACTTAAATATACCAACTCCAAGATCGCACTGCATTGGAGGAAGCAGCACAACCTCGACAGCCGGCCCAGTAATTTATTTCCCTGGGAAAGAAATCGCTGCTCTGATTGTTCACTCTTTTTAGTTTTTGACTTTAAACGGTCGATATAACAGCGTTCAATCTTTTGATCATTCGCTATTATAAAGTAGACCCTAGTTGCACCTTTTCTTGTTCTGTGAGATTCCACCTTATCCTGCAGTACATTAATCTTTGTCATCCTCTCTAAATAATTCCTATTACTTCTTAACCATATCTTTTTTTCTTTTATTTCTACTTTATGTTTAAACTACATTTTCATTTTATCTGACTCACAAGCTATAACATCTGAAAATATTTCTGTTTTCCCTAATAACTCTCAAATAATTTCCCCTACCCATCCCTTAAATTCCTTTCTTTTTAAAAGGTAGGTGGGAAAGCAACAGTGTCTCATTTTTCCTTCACTACCCTGCAGTTTTATCTTAGTTTTTATTGGTAAAAAATCTAAAATAGTCATTGGATATCTGTCATAACTGTCAATTAAATGCAAATGTTTCTGGGAAATATAATTTCTGTCTAGTCAAGCCCAGTTGTTGTACCTTGGAGAATAATATGTTAATTCTCCCTGAGTTCCTGTTACTGAATGCATGTCTTCCATACCACTATATTTTCATACATTTCTTCAGAAATCTACCCTCTTTTGTTATATTTTCCCTTCCAGGTCCCCCAGGTGCATCCTCACTGTTGCAAATCAAGTTCTAGTCTCCATTTATAAATAATATTCCCTGTTAAAAGCTGATTATTTCTCCAAAAGTTTTCTTAAGCTCTATAACAGAAGCTTTAGGTGGAATATAAAACATGCCAGCATAATCGTCCTCCCATGCCAGTAGCTCCTTACTATTACAAACCTACCATTATTATCCTTTTTTGGGTCTACTTCACATAATTGAACATCCAAATGTTCGACTTTCATATGGCCGAGACCATATGATCGAACATTTGAATGTTCGAAAATGTGAAAACAAGATAAATAAACAAACAAAAAAAAACTAAACAGTACTAGCAGGGGAACAAGCCCCGCTGCACCCCCACACCCCCTGCTATTTAAATATACCAATTCCGAGATTGCACTACATTGCAGTAAAGGGAAAACTTCCCATTCCGCGCTCTATGGAGATCCCCATTCAGATGGTTCAAACTTTTAAAAGTTTAATCATATGGTCTCGGCCATATGAAAGTTGAGCTTTTAAAAGTTTGACCATCTGCAGGGGACCCCCTTTTTCCCCTATTCTATCACTATTTAAGCTCCTGTAGCAATTAGCATAAGTAGTCCCCTTTTCCCGTGTCCTTGATATTCTGCTGAATATCCATCCTGAAAATCATTTATTTTTCAAATTCACATGCTCACTTCTTTCCAAATGTGTCTCCTGTAGTATTGTTATTTGCACTCCGCATTTGTTATTATAATTCATTACACTTACCTTTTTGTCTATAGCTATGAGGCTATTCTTGTTCCAAAATAATATGGATAGTGTATTATAATAATAAGTTATTATTCCCACCTATTACATGACAGCCTTTTTAAATGTATGTTTCCATCTAACGTGTTACATACATTCACTAATGTTTGACAGTTTCATCATTTATATAGATGTTTCTTGTGATCGCCATTTGAACCTATGTCAAATTTTATAATACTTTTTGTTTTAATGAAAACGCTCAAACAAAAACACAAGCACACCATCAGACCACCATTTTTGTGAAGGGGGATTGCATCTGCCATATTTAATTCTTCAGAAATCATAACCCCCTCCCACATGTTGTAAGAGTAATATAAAAAACTGTTTTCTTTGGTAATGTAATCACTCATAAGGCTAATAGTCAGCTGTGGCATCTAGGTAAGGTTTAGTAAAAGCAATTCAGAGTAGCATTGTTGTCTGTTATTCCTTTTTAGCAAACTGTCTATTAAGTGTTCATTGAAATTAAGAATTACACTAAATATCTTCAGTTTGGAAAGCTATCAATTTTGTTGTTGAAATGGGTTTCCAGCATTGAGTGCAACTAAAATTTGAAAAGTTAATGCAATTTTTAATGACAAGGTTATTACTCCACATACCTAGCTTGCAGACTATCCAGAAATAGATACCATTAATGTTGCAGGACCAAAAACTCCTGTCTCTCCAGAAACCTATCAAATCTGCGCTGGCCATTATATCTATTTACACAATGCTGCTAAGGCCTGGAACTCCTTAACCTGTATCTATCAGGTCAATACTCTCCCTCTAGTGCTTTGAAAACATTCTGAAAGACTTCTTAGCCAAATTCTGGCTCTGTTCTTGTTAAACCCCAGGATAAACTACATCCCTAAATATGAATAAGTACCTTTTCATACCTTACACCTCCTTACTCGCCCTTCTTCACTCACTTCCTTACTTTAATCAATTTCCCTCCCTTGACTGTCTATCTAAATATATAATAACTCTGTTTTTTTCTCTCACATTATATTGGGATTCCTGTTTGCATTATTCTAACTTATCTTTAGTTTTTCTAAATTGGCTAAAATTTCTTTAAATATTAAATCATTGTCCTACAAGTTGTACCTATTTTTAACCAATGTTGGCACATTATGCCTAATTTAGTAGAAATTATTTAAATTGTAGATGTTTTTGCATCTTTTTAAAGAATGAAAAATTATTGTTTGTAAGATGTTTTTGTAATAGTTTTGAGTTTTTCTCCCAGGTCTGCTCTGGAAATGGACACCTACAATTCAGACTTTCTCAGTAATGAAATGTCAATAAATAAATATAAGACAGTATACAATTCAGCTGAAATAAACACAGTTCACAATTTCTTAACAGTGGATGCTTGTTATTAACATGAGTGAAAAAATGCTTAAATGATGAGGAAAATAATAAAAAAATCATAAAAATGTAAAGAAATGTTTAGGAGATGTAGAAGAAGAGCCAAGCAACATTAAAAAAATAAATAGCTAAGAGAAATGTAAAAAAAAAATAGAGATATTAATGACATTGCAAACAAGAGATGTTTATTTCTGGAGAAAAAAGAAACCATGATCAAAGAAGGGTCAGGCCAGTAGAAGGAGTAGAGAGGCATAATAAATACATCTCCAGTAGTCCTCAACATCCGCGGCAGCAAGAGCAGTTTTCTCAGGAGAGGAAATAGTGGAGCACGTCAGAAAGGATGAGTCCAGGCATTTTAGTAACAATCAGGCTATTGGTGTCCCAGTGTGAGTTTAGAGTTTGCACTACAATCAGGGATGTCAATGAAGACCAGCAAAAAGATGTCAAAGAAGAAGAAGCTGATGCCACAACGATGAAGACTGTGTTGAGTTTTGCAAGTCTAGCCCTGCCTTCAGATGCAATCTCATTACTCTGAAAAAGGTCTGAAAGTTCATTCCTACGTCAGAATTGACTTCACTCTAGTCAGAATAAATATTTTAATTTACATATATAAAGCTGTATTTATAGGTTCATAGGTTGGTACTAGGTTATCAGCCCTAGGGCCTATACAAGCCTAGCCATAACAATTCCCTGGCTATTTCTTCCCACACTATTTACTTCCCTGGACCCCTATCTAGCAGGGAGACTGATGTGATCCCGGGGTGAATTTCCTTTCTCCCATCCAGTCGTCAAGGTTCCTTTTGAAGAGTGCCAAGGAGGCGCTCTGCTTGACATGTATGGGCAGTCTATTTTAGAATCTGGAGAGTCTCTGGGTCATATTTCTGTTATACACAAAACAAATAAACCATAACATTTTTGGAGAGATATGTGCAAACTCATTGGGATAATGCCTTGTTAAATGTGTCAGTTTAAGAGCTAACAAATGCAAATTTCTTTCAAACATGATCAAAAGTTTAAAATGGCTTCAACGTGTTCATGAAAAATTGTTAATTACTGTGTAAGTAAAAATTAGTTGCAAGCACTGGAGAATCTGAGAAACATGAAATGCTTGAAAATAAAAGCTGCTGATAAACACACCAGTGTTGTCAAAATGGCAAGGAACAACACAGAACTCTGCATAATGACTTATACAATGCATGGAATTATGTTAGATTATGCTGTAATACTCCTTCTGGCTTTTAAGGAATAACTCAAAGCCAGTTTAGAGAAGGATGTATTAATAGTGAAAAATTCAAAATCTCCAATATTGTATACATTACCTAAGGTATAGATATGTCTATGAGTTTTCTCCTGGAAGGCCAACTGTGTCCCATGGGAGTCCATATACTGAGGGCAGGGGCTTATGATTAACTTAGTGGAATTTGAAAGACATTAGAGGTTTTTACCTTTTTGCTTACTTGATTCTGTTCATTTGAATGAGAAACTGAGATGGTTTGAGAGGAAAGAGTCAAACAAGTTAGTTATAATCATTGTGGGAAGCTTGTATAGTTTATTGTGGTCTATATTAAAGACCGACTGTTTAGGTGACTGAACACCTAAACATCGATCTTCTAATATCAAACCGCACAATGCGAAAGTCCCAGGGAAACACATCCCTCGGCCACAACACAAAAAACATTACTTTACATCTAAATTAAGTGGGGTGCTTTGCCCCCCCCCCACACCCCCCTAACTAAATATACCAACTCTGAGATAATTCAACAGTAGGGAAATAGCAAACTCCGGCGAACAGCAAAGGGAAATCTTTCCCTGCGTTAAATCGGCCATTCGCCATTTTTTGCTTTCGATATTAGAAGATCGATGTTTAGGTGTTCAATCACCTAAACATTCAGTCTTCTAATATAGACACATTTACTGCATACCCACTAGGATTGTAGGCAGTAAGACATGTTTTGGCTTTGAAGACAACATTATAGTTAAAGTACTGACATTCACTGCTGTGTATAACATTTTTGAGTTTAGTGAGCAATTTTATGTTCAGCTGCAAGGAGCACCAGCAATTATGCAGTTAGTGAAATGCTTTCTGAACAAGACATATTTCCATGGTCCTTATTTTTTTATTAAAAAGCAAAATTCTACATTAGATTTATAGATGCATTATAATTTATAACTGATACATGTGAGGAAGACTTTGAAGTTTTTATAAAGAGCATATGCAGAAGGGAGTCAGCAATGCAGTGGATAGTATTGTCACTTCATAGAAAGAAGTTCCCTGGTTCTATTCTCAGCTGAGGTGCTTTCTGTGCTGAGTCTGCATACCCTCCCTGTGTTCACATGGATTTCCTCCAGGTGGTCCACTTTCCTCCCACATTCCAAAGATATGCAGTAGCTGAATTATACACTCTGAGCTGGCCATTGGTGTGAGTGTGTGGTATAAAGAACAACTGCAGCAGGGTTAGCCACCTGGTGATATGAACCTTGGCTCTAGAAGATTGTCACTGTTGAAGTGATACCCCAACACCATGCGCAAAAAATGGGTAAAAGGGGTTGTAGATGTATGTATGTATGTATGCATGCATGTATGGATGGATGGATGCATAGACCAGGTGTTTCATTTACTGTTATTGTAGATATGCATAGCCCTTCATATTTGGATTTACACTTCTGGGCAGAGTGCAGGGGAATTCAATGCAGAGTAAAAAGAAAAGAAGCTAGTAGCCAGTGCCTGTCTCATACAGTGCTAAAGCCTTGCCTGCAGCCAAGGTGACTCCATATTCATTTAATTGAGCAAGTACATGATGGAGCTGCTTAGGGAGAATGTGTGCAGCCAATGTGGGAGTGAGGGAGTGACCCAGGGTTGTGCAATGGGCTATACTGTAGAAGGCACTCACAGGTGTGGCCATTCAGCCATCAAGTCACTTTGGTGCAATGCTGTATGCACTGTATGCATCCTCATCGGAGAAGGCACAGAGAGCCCCACAGTGAAATGGGTCACACATTCCACCACCAAAGGGAGAGGTTATTGCTAAATAAATATGCCCTTACTGTCCTTATGCCAGTGAGGGTAGCCACCACTGCTGAGGCTGCCTCTGTGATGGTCTGCTTGACTAGTTGTTGCCCAGTGAATAGGGAATAGGGAATAAATAGACAAGGCTGATAGCAGAAGCATGATGGCTGAAAGGCATGCCAATCAAAGGCATATAGAAAAAAAAAAGAAAAGAAACTGCAGTTATTTTTTTTTCTCCAGGCCTAGAATATGCTTTCAACTATTTGATGAATGCCCTTCGATGTGAACAGTTTGACGGTGAGTTCTTCAGAGATAATATTTTACAGTGAGGCACAAGTGATTTTGAAATGTCACAAAACAGAGAGTATTATAAGGAATTATTACTGACCACAGGGGTTCTACCTGTGTCCTTCTTGGACAGGGGCAATAGGTGCTGATTTTACTGTCTGCTTGAACCAGACACCCTTGGGAACATGGATTGAACTTGACTAGGCTTGTAAGAGCCCTGGGGCAATTAGCCTAGAAACTTCCTATGATCCTATGACATCCCTCCACAAAGTGAAGGTGGTGACTAGCAACCTAGCATGGAACACATGGCACAGACACAGAGTAACATCAAACACCTGAAAGCTTTTTACATAACATTAATAGTATACATTTTGTTTCTTATTATGTAACATAAATACAAATGGTGGTATTTTTTTTCTCAGTGTGTAGCATATAAACAAAAAGTGATAAAACTTTTACATAATTATTCACCTATGATTGGTGGATGGAATGCAAAGAAGGCTTCTCTTCAAAAGCCAGAAAATATGATCCAGAGACTCTTCTTTTTCTTCTTTCGGCTTTTCCCAGTTAGGGGTCACCACAGCGGATCACCTGTCCGTTCATGACTGGCAGTGGAGTTTTATGGTGTCAAGTTGCCAGCCTGGCGCCCAACCTTCCACAGAAGGCACACATATTCACGCCTAGGGCCAATTTAGGGTGTCCAATCCACCTACAGCATGTCTTTGGGATGTGGGAGCACCCAGAGGAAACCCACACGACCACAGGGAGGACATCCAGACTCCACACAGAAGGCACCCCAGCCGAAGATTGAACCAGAGAACCTCTTGCTGTGAGGTGGCAATGATAACCGCTGCACCTCTACAAACTAAAATGATTATTTCTGCCCCTCAAGATTACAAAATGTGGGTGACTCCATGATGCAGTGGGATAAAGCCTTTACTGTTCCTCAGATGACCCATGTCTGATTAGCAGCACTGACACTTGAGGAGCCACTGGGGAAAGATGAGACTAAACAGCTACTGCTAACTCCCCCATCCTCAGAGGAGGTTGGCAGTTTGCTTCAAGATGCATGTGCAGTGAGCCACTTAGTTAAACAATTGCTCATGGACAGAAGTGTGCCTCTACCACCTGGGTTCAATGATAACAGAGCTGGTAAAGCTACCATGGGGGGGGGGGGTTTGGGCACAGTCACAATAGAAATATTATTCTGCGCCAGCATCCTCAGTTTCCTAACTGGCCTCAAAAGAGGATCAAGTTGTGCCTAGCAAGGCTAAGGTGGGTCCAGTAGACCCAGTGAATGAGGAAAGAAGATGATAGCAGCTGATGTTCAGCTATAGGGAGAAAAAACAAGATTCCAAAATGTAGACACGAGAGATAGTTAAAGGTATCTGACTTGGGTGTATGTTTTATAGTTACCTAGGTGAGAGAAAAATTAATTTCATTGCACTTATATGGGAAATAATCCTATAGGCTAGTAGGAGACGTATATTTTAAACAAGTATATCTTATTAAAAATTTTCTACAAAAAGGACAAACATACAGGAGAAATAATTCTGTAGGCATTTCCAGCAAAGCAAAATGATTCAGTCTTTCAAAACCATCTAAATGGTTGGTAAAGGAATGTAGACAAATACAAAGATAACAATATAATAACCAGTTTAGCATTATCCAGTTTGTTTTAAAGGTCCATCATTTAAATGTAGATGCCCAGCTAGAATCTAACATGGATAAGTAGTTGATGATACAGTTGATGTGTACAAATGATTTATTACCTTCGATGTAACTTTGTACCAGCAAAACAATATATAGCAGAGCCTCTGACATCTAGAGCATCTAAGAAACATACGACATATCAGAATGATGCATTGCAGCCGTTTGCATTGTCAACTCACAGCAAGCAGTTCTCCAGTTCAATTCTTGCCTGAGGTGCCTTCTGTACGGAGTCTGCATGTCATCCCTGCATTCGCATGGATTTCCTCTGGGTGCTGTGGTTTCCTCCCACATTCTGAAGACATGCAACTGGAGTGTTTCTCCCCAGTACTCCACTGAAAATGGGCTCTGCCCCGGGCAGACTTTACCATTAAACAAATGTTAAACAAATAAATTGTGGTAAAACATTTTAATGAATGCCACAATGTGACAGTCAAAGGCTTACAATTTGCAGTGTTATTTTAAGCTCCTCAAAATGGGATTGAAACCACTTAGCACAACAAAAGAAAACCTTTTATATTTTGAAATTCAAAAATATGTTACCATTGCAACTGACTAGTATAATATTAAATGGTTTATAAGTTAAGGAATGAAGTGGAAATGCAGAATATGTAATGAAAAGGATATTTTGCTTTTGATTCTTATGTGATGCCAAGAGAGCTGCGTTTCTTACCTGTTTCATTAACAAAAAGCAAAATGTTAGCATAAAAATGTGTACTAAAAAACAGGAAGACTGTATTTCTTATTAATCAGTTATTCACTCTGCAAGAATAATATAAATAAATGCTATTCTGTCTTAATGTAACCTCTCAGAAGACTAGCTCTCTGCTGTACCCCCAAGGTAAAGGAACCTTATTTAGCCATTTTTTCCAAGGTTGGTGACAGTACCTATGTTGAAAGAAACAGTGTTAAAGTGAAGCTCCTCATCATATGTATCTGGTATGTACTTTGTGCGACATTTTCCATGCTTATCCATGCTTTCTTGGGTCATGTGACCCACTGGCATCTAGATATTCCAAAACCCCTTGTCTGGGAGCATTTCGAGATGAAGCTGACATAAGTAGTTTCCTGACAGTCTCTGCTTCCTCACGTGCTTATTTAGAGTATTCATGAACCTTTGCTATATCCTGAGGTTTATTAATATAGCAATAACCCACGCCTGGGTGTGGGTAATGCTGGATTTACCCACGGTTGTCGTGGTTTGGTCATGAGGGCGAAGCCCGAGTGGCCAAACAAAGCCAACCGTGGGTAAATCCAGCATTACCCACACCCAGAAGTGGGTTATTACTATTATACAATGACATTATCTAAGAAAAAAAACAATTACTTTTCTTAAATAATGGCATTGTATAATGCCTCCTTGCTGCCCTTCTGCAGCAGACTGTCTGGTATTCTGCGGCAGTTCTGATGTACTGCGCATGCGTATGCCTATGCAGTACATCAGAGCTGTGGGCAAAAGCAACGGAGAAAGCAAGATCTCCATTGCGTTTTAATGTTTCGCTATGTTAAATGGGTTTAACATAGCGAGACAGCTTTAAAAAAGCAACGGAGAAAGCAAGATCTCCATTGCTTATTACAAACTGTTTCGCTATGTTAAGTGGGTTTTATATAGTGAGACAGCTTTAAAATAAGCAACAGAGATCTCCATTGCTTATTTTAAACCTGTCTCGCTATGTTAAACTCCTTTAACATAGCGAGACAGTGTTTTAAAAAATACTTATACTAATGGAAAAAGTCCGGGCAACCGGACCTTTTTCCATTAGTATAAGTCGATTTACAATGTGCACCGCTGACCAATCAGCATGCACGTTTTGGAATATTAATGGGGGGTCATGGTATAATAGAGGTTATTTAATGATAGGCATATTTCTTCTTTCAAGTCTATAAGAATTATACAGTGAACCAAATCAAGACCAGTGGTCCTGTACACTTTTAATTTGTGCATATTTTTCACAAGCCTGTTTTCTGAGATGGGATTGAGGCCATCATCTTTACACAGGACACTTTTTCTTATTAGATTTGGTAAAGCTTCTTAATCTTTCTTAGTGATCACTGAACAGATGTATTCATTTAGCGGCCATGTGTTTCCACTGCCCTTTGCCACCAACTTTGCATTCTTTCTGTGCAACTTCATTATCTCTTCGTCTTACTTTGTCCCCTAATTTAACTATTAATGGCGTTTTCACTATTCATGAGTAAAGTGACTATCTTTTCTTCAGTTCAGACCTCTTCTTTTTGACTTCTTTTCTATGATCCATATTCTGTGTTTCCTTATATGTCATAAATGGTACCTATTTTAATTTTTTTATGATAACTGGTAAAAAGATATTCTGATTTTCTCTTTCTTTTTGATTTGCATATTTGTTTCGGTCAAAAATGTATTACTTCCTCTAGGTCTTCCATACACATTTTGGCTTTTTCTCATCATAAACGCAAGGCTCTATCTCATTTTGTCAAAGTCTGTCCTTTAAAGTTCAGAACTGTCAATTATGCTTGGTTCACTTCTGCAGCTAATTTTATCATGATCACCATGATTTAAGGAACATTCAGCCATGATTTTCTGATATTAGATGTATTCCATTTAGGGTCACAAGGAAGCCAGAGATGATCCACACACTTTGTAAGCATAAATTGTATAATTAATAATCCAGACTATTGTAGAATAAATACACACAAACATAAACATAAAAAATACATGCACAAATACACACATGCACATATATACATGTAGTTATGTCAACTGCCATTCTGGGCAGTCCCCTACCAGAGCTAAGGAAATAAAAAATAGCCAGAGCCTCAGAACTCAGGAGTTCAGAAAACCCTCCATAGTTGAGGATCAGCAATAAAATTCTCTGAGCAAAGAGCAATTATGTTTATACATATTTACTTTTAATACACACACACACACACACACACACACACACACACACACACACACACACACACACACGCACGCACACGCACACACACACACACACACACACACACACACACACACACACACACACACACACACACACACACACACACACGCACACACACAATGCAAGAAAACCATTTAAGCAATCACAATCTCAATTATGTCTGCTTAGATGAATAGCAATATTGTACTCATGCCAAGCCAGGAAGACATCCAACAAAAATGATCTCAACACTGAGTTTTGTGGAATGACTGGCATCTCATCTACAGTGTTACCTGGAGTACCTGCTGAAACCCAAACAGACCAAGGGACGATAAGCAGACTCATCGCAGATAGTACCCAGGTAAGAACCAGAATGGATAACCAAAATAGTGAGAAATATCAGCACTAACCACTGCGCCACATTGCTACACTGTGTGCCAAAATATCTGTCCATTACCACATCTGAGATATTCGGCCTAAGTCTAAAAGTGTTTACTTAAGCAAGTCATAGTATTGTCTGATGATTACTCTTATAAAGCAGTAAGTAAATATATGGAGTATACTAAAGTCCCTGGTCAACAATACTACCCACTTCTGTGTTGTAATAAGCACACATTTTGTTTTTTTCATACCTTTATGCTCTGCTGCAGAAGTATTCTGAAGTACAATATCCAATCACAAACCCAGACTGAAGAAAGATGATTGCAGTCAGTGTAAAGAATAAAAACGTTTATTAGAATAACCACATATATAAAAACAAATTAACGAACAGATGGAAGCACTCAGTTTGTTGTTTTAATATATGTGGTTGTACTAATAAACATTTTTATTCTCTGCACCAGCTGTGACCATCTGTCCTTCAGTCTGTGTTCGTGATTGGAAATTGCTCTTCCTGTTGGTTCCTGGTATTTGGAGAGGTATTCTGAAATCCCTGATACTGTGATGTGAAATGACCGTCTCCCATCTATCATTTACTGCACCTCCTCTTTAGCTAGTTTAAATGGTTTATAATTAAATGTTTAAATCATGGTTCCTATCCTACAGAGATGTAAACTATCAAGCTGATAAAACCTTCCTCTGTCCAAGTGTATTTCTAGCCCACAAGGAAGTGCAAAGCTCTCAGCTCTGCTTCAGCTGTTTAAATATTCACTAACTCCCATAATACATAGTGCCCTATTCTCACCCTCACTCGGACTTAGCAAAAGCCAATTCCTAAAATGCATTCCTCTACTGCTCTGATCTCTTTCACAGTTTTCTGTCCCTGAAACAGACAATACCATCTAGCTTCCTACCCCACATAGCTGCTGACAGTATCCTGAAGGAATATTTTCTCTTTCTCTCTCTCTCTCTCTGCAGGCATGACCTGACGTAGGTACTTTACTTCTGTGACCTCTCATCCATATAGGTCTAGTCTCCTAAACATAGAGTTCACCTAAAACATGTATTTTCACTTGTACCTTCTTTTGTCATCCTTCCTGGGTCTTCAGTCTAAAATGACACATAAGGCATCATAGTTTCAATAGCTGGTACCTCCATAAAAGTGCCAGTCTGTGTCAGCATAGAAGAGGGATTGATGAGGCATACCATATGAGTAATGGACCTGTTTTCTCTCACTCTCGCCTTTTCAGTGCTAAGTGCTGTCAAGTGATATCACTCTCCGCTCAAACTCTAGGAGTGAGCACAACTTTAAGCAAGGCCAGTCTCCTACAAAAGCCCTTTGTATTCTGTGTGAGTGCGTATTTAGAGGTATGGAAAAGTGTGTTATTTCTTGATTTCACTAAAACCTTGATGTAACTATTCACTCTGCTCCTTCATTCCTTTCTTTACCTGAATTTCAAATGACTCTTGCTTTGGGTTTTCAAACTCTCTCTCTCTCTGTATTCAAATATTTTAAGCAAAAATTAGCAATGCTCTTTTTAAAGACAATGCTATTTCTTTTTAGGGAACTGTGCTAGTCTCTCTTGCATTTTCTTTATTCATTAACTCCATCTGTACCAGCACCCCTGATATTCATGTGAACCTGAATACATTATCCCATAGTCAGTACAAGACAGTCCTCTTTTGGGATTACTACCAAGAACTGACAATAGGGGTATCCTAAGTGAAAGGCTTGCCTTGGTAGAGTTTTAGTAGAATCTAGAACAGAAGCTGCTGTTAAAAAGGGGTAATTAGTAGGGTATATAAAATGTTGCACAATAGCTATATGAGTCAATCAGAAGAGGTTAGAAATGATTGGGAAGAGAGCTTGGATAAGCAATTCACAAGAAAACAATGGGAGGACATATATATGGCTCCAAAATATGCAACAAAGTCTAGAAGATTTCAGACTCGCACTTGGAAGTGTTTGCATAGGTATTTTTATATTCCAAGCAAACTCCAAATAATATTTCCTTAGGTAGGTGGCAAATGTTTGAGGTGAGAGTGGAAAGAAAGTGGTAGCTGGGAGCATTTGTTTTGGAAGTGTAATAAGTTGGCAGACTTTAAAAATTCCCCACAAAGTACTCTGTCAAAATATTGGGTGATTAAAGGGTGTAACCAAGGAAATTATTTTTTTGAACTGGGATACAGGATCTGAATTGACTAGACATAGTAAGATCTTGTTATGTTTAATTATGGCGGCTGCCAAAAAAGAATTTACTAGAAACTGGAAATCAAAGTCTAAACCAACTGTAAGTATTCAATATTGTAACAGAAATAAAAGAACTAGAAGTGGAGTCTTTAGAAAGGGGTAGGAGCACATTACACAGAACAAATGGAAATTGTGGAAATGATACATGCAGAATAATGTTTTGGAGGAGGAATGAGGTGTAAGGCAAGCCAGGAATTGATAAATTGATGTGATTTTGAATTGATGATAAATATAAAAAAGACTATATGTGATATATAATGTCTGCAGCTGGGAATATATTAATATGGTTTGTTTTCTTTTATACAAATGTATGTTTGTCTATGTCTTAAATGATAATTCAATGAAGGTGTTAAAAATAAAAAGAACTGACAACTGAGTTCATAGGTCCATAGGTAAGTACTATACAATCAGTCTACAGACCTTTACAAGCCTGGACAATAACCCATAGTCAAAATATCCCTCCAGCCTCAAGAAGGGCAATACAAGATATACATTGGAAGAATTCAAGGCTGCCTATCCAATTCTCTAGGTTCACCTTGAAGATAGCAAGGATACAGCTCTGCTTAGCATGTAGTAGAAGTTTGTTCCGGAAGTGGGGGATACACTGGGATATGTCTCTGTCATGTCAACATGTTTAAGTCATCTATTGATGAAGGTTTAGTTTCTTTAAATGGGTATTTGAGATACCATTTGTTTTATGAAGGAAAAGTAGGACATGGGGTCAGATCATTCATAGCTCAAAGGGTTAGTCTTAGATCCCCACAGTGGAGTCTATAAGAAAAAAGTACAGAGAGAGAGAGAGATAGGGTTGCTATTCTGTCTTGATAACTAAAATACAAAGCAGTGTAAGAAACTTCTCTGTGTGGAAGATTTTCAATCCATATATCTCTAGTTAATCACTGTATATTAATCAGATCAGATAAAAGTAGTAGAAGTAGCGAACTTAAACTCATCTTAAGTCAAAAAAATAAATAAAAAAAATATAATTGTACAGAATTACTGAGTATTCGAAAATAATCCAAGCAAGGCAGGCAATCTGTTTCCAGGCCGAAAATCCTTTCTTAAGTGATATATGGACTGAAAATCTTCCACACAAAGATGTTTCTTACACTGTTTTGTTTTTGGACCCACTACACTTGTTTAGTGGGTTGTTTTGAGACTTCGGGAATACCACAGAGATTACTTGGGTTTTTTTTGATAACTAAAATACACTAACATTTTTGAGGCCATTGATCTTTTTAATTACGTCTCTTAAGTTGAATGACATGTTTAGTCATATACATGCCAAAAGAGGCATTATATTCAACAACGGCGGCTCTGATGAGATCAAAGTTAAAGGGAAGTAAGACTTATTTGGATATAGAAGAGATGAATTTAGAAATTAGATGAGCCAGACAGAAGGCATTCTGAAATGATGTAGAGATATGATGGTCAAAAATAGGGAATTACCAAAAAGAGTACCTAGATCCCTTACAACATGGTCTGATTGGAGGGATGTGTCACCAACATGATATGGGAAAATCTTTTGTTTACCAAACTTAACTATACTACATTTGTTTACATTTAATTTGACATCAGTAACTTTGCATCAGTTGTTAACATGGTCTAACCCATGTTGAAGGAATTGTGAGTCAATGCAAGATTAACTAATAACTACCAGTTACAGTGCAAATCTAAATAATCATAGCCCAGGAGTGCTAGCCTGAAGGCTGACAATTAGATACCAAATAGAAAAGGGCCTAACACTGAAGTCTGTAGTAGACCTCTGGTGACTTTTTTGTTTTCAGAAATGGCACTGTAACCACATGGGTTTTGTCAGACTGCCAGTCAGCTACATACCATACAACATAAGGATTTATATTTAGATATAAACATTTGTCAATAATACTTACATAGAAAATAGTGTCAAAGGCCTTGGTTAAGATGCCAAGATATTCGGTATGTACTGCCAATCATTAGCGGACCGGAGTTCCGCTGTGGCGACCCCTAACCAGGAAAAGCCGAAAGACGCAAACTGCATAACCACAATGCACTGCTTTAATGACTTATTCAAAGAAATTAATGAGGTCAAAGAGGCAAGACTTTCCTCTGACAAAACCAAACTGATTAGGGTCCAGGTTCAACAGATCTTTCAATTCCCAGTTAATGAGGTCTGAGATAATACATTTCATAACTTTACACATGACGCTAGTAAGACTAATGGATCTAGAATTACCAAGGTTGGTGGTTGGGCCACCCTTGTGTAATGGCATGAAAGAGTGATTGTACATCCCTTGATGACAAGTCTTCCACCAAACAACAATGTATGAATTATTTTAAAATCAAAGCAGCAATGTTTACTACTTTGGACAGACTCTCTTCTGTGAATTAAAATTGGATCATCTGGACTGAAACAGCATCACTTTTGAAAAAGTTACTTCCATTATTTAAGAATTTGGTCTGAATCTCATGTCTTATTCCAGTATTGTGTTCAATGACTAAAACTAAGTTTAACATCTAACTCTCTTGACTTCATACAATTGTTACACTGTTTATCCAGAGAGAAGGATAACTATAACAAAGACAGATGTATAGAAGTATTTTAATAGCTTAAATTGAATTCGGTCTAATTATGTGCCACCTATGATAAAAATGTTACTGCCCCATAAACTGTACTCAATAGTTTGAATATTTGATGTTTTTCATATTAATCACTGTTGCAATAGCCTTAGCTATGTAGGTTATATCCTGCCAAGGGTATAACAGCCAGTGAACTTCTAAAGCTTCAGGGCACCTTACACGTGCCCAAACTGTCAAGAAACTCAAGCAGAGCTGACTAAAAGACAAGTTTGGGGATGAAGCCCTTTAGAGCTTTACTGCCACCAAAGAGTACTCTTCTCTGAGGCTTTAGAGGATTGACGTTCGGCTTGTGCTTTCCTTAGCTGGGCAGATAAATTCCCTTTGAGGAAAAATGTTCATTTTCTTATTTTTTACTGATGTTTTATTACTTTCCTCTTCAGGAAAGTTATTTTAAAGTTTGGAGTGTTGTTTTAACAGATTGTCTTGAGACTGTAAAATACTTTTCAAACTGAGCACTCATTTCTGTCAGTTTAAAAGTAGTATTATCTAACTGATAATCTATTTTCTGTGAAGAAATTATGTTTATTTTAAGATTGTGGTGCTGCTATAGTGTTTGAAAGTTCTTTTTACTGCATTTTTTCTGTCAAAGAAAGTAATATTTGTGGATTTGTCGTTTTACTAGCATTGTTGCTTGGTTTTCCCAGGATGCAGGCACTATTTTCATCTTGACCATGGAAGAGATTGCCACTCCTCCCACAGTTTGTCCCTCTTCCAGCCACAAAAAGAAAAAGTTAAGCAAACAGTCTTTTCCACCACAGCAGGCTAGCAATTTGCTTCAGCCCGAGGTGGGTAACTCTGATGTGGCCATTTGTTGCACCACAGACCACTCATCCTTTACCCCAGATCCCTCTGGTGTAGCACCTACAGCTAATATGGACTAGGGGTTAGCCACATCCTCTGTGTATGTTGTGGTAACCTCAGCGGGCAAGGGAGAACTACTCTTGTCAGTCCTGGCAGAAGTAACAGAGAAGGTTTCCCATGGTGTCAGAATGTTGTGCAAATCCCTGAGGAAGCAGTGGCTGCCATTAGTAAAATGGTTGGGCACATTTGTCCTGTCAAAAAGAAATTGAAAACCATATATGTATCTACTTCTCCTCAAATTTCTTTGGATAGGAGTAGTTTACTGAGACTGGCTTAGGGTTTGATTCTGGCTATTGAGCCTTCTTGTAGAGTAGTTTCTAGTAAAAGAAAGAGGGATGCCGCCTTTCCTGAAGAGATTTAAAATTCTGAATCTGAACAGGAAGATGCAGGGACAGATTTGGGGTTTTGATTCAGACTCAGAGGACAGCTCTCTTTCTGATTTCCCCTGTTGGGGTTTCTCTTCTTCTGAGACTGTTGTTAAAATGTCCCAGTGTTTCAGTGGGAGAACACTGCAGTTTCTCAGTCCCTCAAAAGTATTTTCCAGAACATACACCCATTCTTCCTGTCCTGACTGCTTTGAGGATGTGTGTCTTGTTGCCTGCAATTTTCCTGATAGTCAGCCAGTTGTCCCTAAAAAGACAGATAGAATAGATACTGTACCTCGGTCTTTTAAATTTTTATACTCTATTCTAAACCTAACCTAGCAGCTATAGCCTTAGTTGACTCCTCTGCTGCTAAGCACTTAGCTAATTTCAATCCTACTCTTTCTAATAAGGATGGGAAAATTATTGATAGGTAGGGAAAAAGTTTATACTTCTGCAACTTTGAACTTCAGAATCTTAAATTGTCAGGCTGATATGTTAAAATGTATTCTGACATATTGTGAAAGTGTGAGGAATGTTGTATCTACAGTTTTCTTTGTGTGAAGAAAAATCTGCTTTAAATAATTTAATTTATTCTATTGCACATGTCACTCATTGTTTGCAGTGTTTGCATGACATTGTTGATATTTCTTCCAGGGCTATGGCCACTGGTATGGTTATAAGGAGGTTTGCTTGGCTGCATTCTCAGAACCTTCCTGATGATTTTAAAAATGAGATTTTAAATTCTCCCTTGGATAGAGATTTAGTGTTTTACTCCTCTGCTGGAAAGGTGATCAAAAAGTGTAATGAAAGAGGCAAGCTGATCCAAGGAATCTTTAGGATTTTTCATCCCTCCTTTATCAAATTTTCCAAATGATTTTCTTTCTCCTCACCCATTTTCAGCAAAAAAAGAGAATAAACAGTCTCAACAGAATTCCGGTAAACAGATGTTTAAGAAAAAGTGGCAATGAGGTTTCAAAAAGAGGTCTGAAACCTCCAAAAACCAAGGACACTCCAATTCTGAATGACTGTTCAAGAGACCTTGTGACCTCCTCCTACACTGGCCCCTATTACCTTCCAGAAAGTCTAAATCTCTGTTTTTCTCTTTGGCAACAGATTGTTTCAGACAAATGGGTTCTGAAAATCATTTATCTGGGTTACAGATGGCAGTGGGAGGAAAATCCTCCTTTCCAGGGGTCATTCCTCATCCTGCAGATCACACTCTTTTGTTTCCTGCTGTTCCTCATTACATGCTGTCCCAAGGAAGGATAGAACCTGTTCCCTCTTCTCAGGTTGGGAAGGGGTTTATTCAAAGATGCTCTTAGTACCAAAGGAAAAAAATGCTTGGGGACCAGTTCTTGATCTCTTTTTTTTTCTAAATTTGTTGCTGTTTTTCCTCTTTCAAGTTTCCTGATAACACTTGGCTTAACAGATGCTCATCATTACATTCCTATTCATCTAGACTCCAGGTGTTTCTTAAGGTTTTACAGCACAACCACTATATCTCACTAAAGCGAAGGAAACAACCAGCCAGTATCCAAACAAATGTGTTTTATTGTCTCTAATGTCTTGGCTAACAAAGCCTTCAAGAAGTCTCTTAAGGTTTTCTATGCCTGAATCACAGTATCATTTCTCTGCCTTACCTTTTGGATTATCCAGTGCACCAAGAGAGTCCACAAAGTGAATAGTTCCAGTTATAGCTCATTACAGGCTACAGGGTATGCACATTTTTCCCATATTTAAATGACTTGCTTATCTTTGCAGAATATTTTTCAAAATGTCAGGAAACTGTCTCTTGGGTGAGCAATCTTTTGAACAAGCTGGGATTCCAAGAGAACATACAAAAGTCTTTCTTGACCCCCTCACACAGGATTGTGCTCTGGGGATGTCAACTAGAAATCTCATTTCAAAGAGCTTTGCATCCACAGGAAAAAATAGATCTTTATTTAGATATATTTCTAAGTTTTCCCACTCAGACTTCAGTCACTGCAAGGGAATACCTCAGGAATATGGGTCTCATGGCATCTATGATTTTCATGATACCCCTGGCAAGACTTCATATGAGAAATATATAATGATATCTGAAATCTCTTTGGTCCCTGCACACACCCTTTATCTTCTCAAATCTAGTACTGGAGTTTGTCAGAACTGAAATCACTTTGTGGAGACAACAGTTATTCTTAAATTGGGTCTCCCCTTCTCCCTCCATGCTCCAAAGCATTCAATCATTACAGATGCTTCAGACATTGCTTGGGGAGCAGTTTCAGGAAAGATAAAAGTACAGGAGCAAGCACATAAATATCAAGGAGATGCTTGCCCTGATCAATGCACTCAGCTTTCTGAACCATCTTAGGTCCGAGGGACCTCTTCAAGTGGTCACAGAAAATACCATAGTGATGTGATATATCAACAAGCATGGTGGAGCCATGTCTTACCTTGTTTGCAGACTAGCCATGTTAGTGTGGGATATAGCTTCACAGTACAATCTTACTCTACAGCCATCCTACATTCTGTTAGTACAAAACTGTGCTGCAGACAGACTGAGCAGAATCTTGGGTCTTCCAAGATTTGATTCCTATGTGGGGAGTTCCTCAAGTACACCTCTTTGACTTTTCTCTGATCAATCAATTGGCAAAATTCTGTTCCAGGAGTCCATGCAAGAAGGCCTGGAATACAGATACTTTTCTTTTCTTTGGACAGGAATGTTCCTGTATGCCTTTCCACCCTTTGCACTAATATCCGGGGTACTTCTGAAGATTCAGAAGGAATTTCCCAAGATTTCTATAGTGACTCCATTCTGGCCCAGACATTTGTGGTTCTCTCTTATTTTGGAAATGGCTGGGGTAATTACCATAAGCTTCCTCACAGACTGGATCTACCCACGCAAGAACAGGGGTGTTTGATACACCCTAACATTAATCATCTTCAACTGACTGCCTGGCATGACAGGGTCTTAATTACTTTTAGGCACCTATTTTCTCAGGATGTGCAGCAGGTAGTAATGGAGGCAAGAAAGCCTGCTACTACAAAATCATATATTAGCAAATGGAAAAGGTTTTCTAGTTGGTGCCAACAACATAACCATCACCAATTCAGGGCTAGTTGTTCTCCACTTTTACAACATTTTAGTGAGGTACTAGCCTGTGGCCTTTCTTATACCTCTATTAAGATTTATTTCTCAGCCATTTCCACTTGTCTGCCAATGGATCTTCCTCTTTCAAGGCAGTTGGATGTTAAAATGCTCCTGAAAGGGATTTTGCTTAAGATGCCTCCATGTAAACTGGTGCACCCTCCTTTGGATCTTAATTTTGTGTTACAGAAACTAACACATGCTCCATTTGAACCAGCAAATTGGGCTGACTTAAGGTTTTTAACATGGAAATAGTTTTATTGATTACTCTGACTTCTGCAAGAAAGGTATCTGAGTTGAAAGCTCTTATGGTGAATCCACTCTACCTCATTTCCAAAAGTACAAGTTTTCTTTGAGGAGTAATCCTTCTTTTATGACTAAAGTGGTATCCATGTTTACTTTAAATCAAACTATCCAGTTCCTTGTTTTCCTTCTTGAACCTAAAAATGAGGGAGAGAAAGGATACTCCATACTCTGGATGTCCACAGACAACTCGGGTAATATCTTGACAGAACTAAATCTTTCACATCATTGGATCAATTGTTCATTTCTTGGGAAGATAAGAAGAAAGGGCAACTATTGTCAAAATAGACTATTTTCCAATCATTGTCTAAGGCTCACAATGACAAATCACCCTACAAGGACCTTTCTTCTTCTATGGCTTTTTGTAAAGGGTTGGACTCTAGAAATAGTCTAGAAGCTGCTACTTGTTTCTCTGTACATACTTTCACAAAGCACTATAAGTTGTATTCCTTCTCTAGGTCTAGATCATGCTTTGCTAGGACCATTCTCCAGGGGCTCCTGGACCCTTCTAACTCCACCTCTTAAATATAGTTAGCTATGGTACTCTACCCATATAACTAAGGCTACTGCAACAGTGATCAATATGAAGAATATAGTACAGTTGTGTAAGCTGAACTTACCATAACAGTAGGTGTTCGAATGATAACTGCTGCAGTAGCTGCTCTCTCCTTCCACCCCCCTTGTTTTTTGGTGTGTTTTTTATGTCAGGATGTGGACTTTTATTTTTTATTCCTAGCCTTATCCTTTCAGGGCTCACCCTCCCTCTCTCTGCTGGCAGGAATGCTGTGAAGGGCTTCACGCCCCAGACTTGTCTTTTAGTCAGTTCAGCTCAAGTTGCTTGACAGTTTGGGTGTATGGAAGGTACCCTGAAGGGTTTGAAGTGAGCCAGCTGTTATATCCTTGGCAGGATATAACACATATAGCTAAGGCTACTAAAACAGTGGTCATTTAAACATCTACTGTTATAGTGAGTTCAACTTACACTGCTGTGATTTCCTCTTACCTCCCTTAAAATTAAGTGAAACACAGACAAAAAAAAAACAGTTCTAAAGAATCAAGCACAATCTTTTGCAATGTATTGTGGTAAATGTGAACTATGGAAACACAAACCTAAACAAAATAGTAGTGAATTAAAAATATACAAAGCAAACTAATACAAGTTAAACAAGTATAAACCAAGGCCTCCCTACAACCCTTTTAATTAATTATTTTCACCTCGGTGTCATACCAATATATAGAAAGAAATGCAGGTTTACTAAACTGAAACTTTGTTCTATCTCTGACTAAGAGTGATTTTAATGTACAAATAATTAAGTTACACATGGGTGTTCTACCATTAAAAGCATGTAATTTTGTCACATCTTAAAATCTCTTTTGTAAAGCTGTACTTTAACATTGTCAATATCTTACACGGCAGCATGCTTTGTCAAAGACTATACTCTGTTGTGAGGTCACACAGCTTAGACAAAAGGAAAGCGGTTTTATGTTTTTAAAAACAATTTTACTCTTTCCTCTGAGTTTGTGGCATCAGATGTGGTATATATATAGAGACTGGGGTGTGAAGGCAGAGTCCCCATATCAATAGGTTCAGAGCTGTGCACCCCACTGCAAAAAGTAGTTGGCTAGTAGTGTTTGTTAAGTTTATAGCAACAGTTTGTTAGTAATATGATTTAATTTTCTTTAGATATATTTGCATTGTTCTGCATTTTGACAAAGGGAGACACGTTCCCTGGAAAATTTATTGTAGGCTCAAAGTATTAAAGTATAATACAGATAAATGAACTGTTTCTTTTAAAATGTTGTCAATCTTATTACATGCAACAGCTACTACAATAACATCCAAATAAACATACCACAGTGACCACAGTAACACCAAAAGTACTTCTTCAACAAAAGAAACATTGGAAATTTGTTAAAACATTGATTTGTCAAAAGAAACAAGGTAAAAACACACTGCTAAAAGAGTTTCCAAATACTTGCCCCAATAAGAAATATAAACCAATGTTCTGCGTAGGAATCTTTTTGCACACTGTGATATCACACAAATAACATTGTGGAAATAATTAGTAGCACTATATTTGACAAGTTGTGATATCACACAAATAAAATCATGGAAATAATATTCAGACAATTATGCATTTTATAACAGTTTTATTTCCGTTGCAACAAAGAAACAAAAACAACTGTCTATCTCTCGCTCTCTCTCTCTCTCTCTCTCTCTCTCTCTATTGTCAAACTGAAATTTGTCTGACAGTGTGTTCATTTACAGAAATATATAACATACTTTTTATGAATGTTTATTAGTTTGAAACCCGTAAGTATGAAGATCTGCTTTGGTGATAAGTAGGTTGGGATGGGAGAGTGTGATTAGTGTGCGAGGATTAGAGTTAAGGATAAGTAGGAGGATAGAGTTTGTGGTGTGTGTGTGTGTGTGTGTGTGTGTGTGTGTGTGTGTGTGTGTGTGTGTGTGTGTGTGTGTGTGTGTGCACGCGCGCGAGCAAGTGTTAGGTTTAGAGTAGGGGTTAGGGTATAGCTGTAGTCTTGTGTATTTTGTGATGGTGCATGGGTGTCACAAGTTAACAGGTACAGTTAGGGTTAACACTTCTGAGTAAGGTGAGGCAGGAGCAGAGCCATACCTGGTTCATCTACATCCCAGTGCTGCTCCTCAGTCTGCAGTCTGGTGCCCCTCAACTCTTAAGATGAACAAAAAAAAAAATGGTTAATGTTCCCTCTGCTTCAGCGCTCCTCACTTCTCTCCCAAGGACAGCCAGGCCTTCTGTGCTCCTCATCTCTAAGTAGAAGAGAAAAAAAAGTCTTCAATTTCAAAAAACTGTAGCCAACCACTTGCTACAGTGTATACGACATAAAGTATGGAAGGAAGAATTTCAGTCCCAACTGCAAAAGCAGTAGAGCAGTATCCCAATTCAGTTCCATAGAGGCATTTAGAAATGTCAGTACAGAAATGTACATTGGTCCTGCATTATTCACCAATCTACATCTGCCAATCTTGCCCTGCAACACTTTGCACCAGTGGCAGCTGCCTCCTTTGCCCCATACTAGATGTACTTCTGGACAGGGATCAAACGTTTCAACATAATAATATTAAATGAGCGATGCGGTCTAAATTATTTGGATAATAATTTTTAAATAGTGTGTAATTTTCATTTCTATGCATTCTTTTTATTTATATTGTGATCGTTTTTTTTTAAGTACTTGTTCAAACAAGTGTTGCTTTTATTGTATTTTATTGTGAGAGAGCAGGGAAATGCATGTCCATAACTGCAACTCTTTATTTCTTGTTCTACAAGGATGTGGTAGAAGAGGAGTTTACAATTGCCTAGTTTGGTTGCTGTAACATTACAGACTATAGACAGGACTATCCAAGACCAAAGTCAGGGGAGCGTGCTCCTCAGGGCACAAACTAGTTTCTTTATGTGCAGCTAAGTACTGTGGAAATTTCAGGGTTAGTTTTACATAGAAAATTGCAATTCTCTGTACGTGTACATACAGGGCACTGCTAACCACTGATGCATGATGGTCAGCACTTTTCAAACATTCCAGATTAATAGAAAATGATTAAACAAAGCAAATAATGCTCTAAGCAGTCTCACTTAAAGCCTTCCTGTGAGATCCTCGACTCAGACAGACTAGGCCACCTTCTACTGCCACTAGAAAAGCAGTCTTAGGCCTTCCTAATGTAAAACTACACTACAGTTAGTCCAGAGTTAACTCAAACAGGATAGTCAAACAAACTAGCTAGAAACAAGTACTTTTAAAATTACTACAATGCAGAAAAACAGCAACAAAGTCAGCAAAAAGCATGGCCCTTTACAGTGATAAAGGGCAGAAAAATGCAATAAGAAAATTATTAGAAAATACAGCAGCAGTACTCTTAAATATCTTATAAAAGTGCAAAAAAATTAACATATTATTTTATGCTAGAATCGCACCAGACACAAGCCAAGTATTTGTGGGCTCTATGGAAATGGATTGGATGTTTGGAGGTGCTGTAGGTACCAGTGTGAAACTCAGTTATGCTTACTTTCTTTTTTCGTGGCTTAAGCACATTCATTTATTTTTAAAAGGTGCAGATCTCTCATATAAAAGTTTGTTTAAATATTACACCGATAATTTATTTATCTTCCCCAAAGATGATGCCATAATACCAACAAAGGACGATTGATTTTAACAACTGGCTGAGTGTCTGGTGTCATTCTAAGGGGACCCAATATTTGTCAGCTTGGGAGGACATGGTTAACAGTCAGACCGAGTTGCTTTGCCAAGGATGGACTGTACCTGTCACCTCTAGGCTTTTGAATACTGGCTAAAACTTTATCCTCCCCTATACAGCCTTTTCTAGGCAATGTCAAATTGGCAAACCTAATGACACAGCAAAAGCAACTCAACTGAACCTCAAGGTGGTACTACTCAATGCCAGGGGCCTAAAAAAAAAGCTAAACTCCCTCCAAGCCCTCCTCACCCTGGAGAGTATAGACATCTGTGCAGTTACAAAAACATGGTTTAAAGCTGCACAGAGTACCTCAGCGGTGCAAGTTTCAGTGCCTCCCACACGTTTAGTCCAGTAGCCGCACAGACAGAGACTAAAGGTGGAGGTATTTGGGTATACATCAATAACAAGCATACCTCTAGGTTGGTTAAACAGGATGATGCACTGGAGTTTCTCCACATGTAGGTCACCATAGATAAAATCCTGTACTATATCCTAGCAAGCTATAGGTCACCCTCTATGTCCCACAAAACTCATAGCACATACTTATTCCTAATGGAAACTCACCATCCAACCTAACAACTTACTCATGGGGGGTTTTGATTACCCTTCTATAGACTGGGAAGCCTACATGAACCCAAATCTTTAGGCACAGAGATTCCTGAACTTCACAAATATAAACACCCTTAACCAGTAAGTGTATATTCCTACTAGTAGTTCCAACATACTGGACCTCATACTCACAAATATAGGAGAATGCTGCACCACCCCCAATATCAAGGCCTCCCTGATAATGTCTGACCATAAAGCCATCTCCTTCAAAATCAAAATCAAGTCACTAACCCCAGTAAACCTAGTAATGGTTAAGAACTATTCCAAGACAAACTACCTTTCATTAAACGATAATTTGTCAAAATTCAATGCCCCTCCAAACCCAGAGAACACAGCAGCCTATGCAGAATTGTTCACAGAAAGTCTGTACAACCATATCAATGGCTGCATAGAGGTTGGTGTACCTACTAGAAGTAAGCCCAAAACTAACTCCAAAAAAACCCCACCCTGGTGGCACCCTGGATTAAACAGGTTAAACAACAAACAGAAAAATCATGGCAAAAATCAGGAAGTGTAACTCCCATAAAGATAAGAACTCTCTCATCAAAATAAACAGTCACCCTCTTCATAAGGCAGACCATCAACAGATCCTAGAAACTACAGTCCAGTAAAGCCAATTCTGAGGACAAGATAGCCTCCCAGATAAAAACAACCATAATACCTTCTTCAGCTATGTCAGAAACCTCAAAGGCAGCACACAGCAGTGTGCTGCATTGGTGGTTAATTGTGACACATTCACTGAGCTGGACGATTTAGCAAATTTGCTGGCTGATAAATTCAGTTACAACTTTACCGCTCACTCACCCCTCAGCTACCTCCCAAGAAATACCTTCAGATATAACCTCTCCAACTATAAATAAGGAGCACGTCCTACCTGCACTCACTAAAGCCAAGAACCAATAATATCCCAGAATGCCTCCTGAATAGTCTAAGATATGACCTATCATGTCCACTGGAGTTACAATTTAACTATAGTCTTAAAACTGGCTTCATGCCATGAGAATGGAGGACTGGAACAGTCATTCCTCTTCATATGGGCAGACCATCAACAGAACCCAGAAACTACAGACATCTTTCTTCATAAGGGCAGACCATCAACAGAACCCAGAAACTACAGATCCATTAGTCTGACTAGTCTTATAAGCAAAGCCATGGAAAGAATTATCATGGAAATGATCAACAAAGACATAGGAGACCTTTAGACGCTGAATCCATCCCAGTTTGTCTTTGTCAAAGGAAGGTTATGCCTATTAAATCTGATGGACTTCTTTGAGAAGGTGTCTAAGGCAATGGATGCGGGTAAAACAGTGCATACTGCCTGCCTTGTCCTGGCTAAGGCATTTGATACAATATTGCACTCAGGCATTGTTAATAAAGTTATGGAATTAGGCATCAACCCCTGTATAACATGCTGGGTAGCCAGCTAGCTCACAGAAAGGACCCAGGAAGTTAGGACTGTTGAGACCACCTCCTCAAAGAGGCCAGTTACTGGTGGCATCTTTCAAAGCTTTGTCTGGACCCACTCCTCTTTAACATCTACTTCTCAGACATCAATGCCAATATTAAAGGCCTCTGGCTGACCAAGTTTGCAGATAATTGCAAACTGGGAGCAGTCATATAATCCATCCTAGGCACTCACATACTACAAGAGATTCTAACACATACAAATGACTGGTGCCAAAGCCACAGCTTAAAACTCAATGCCAAGAAGTGCTATATAGTACCTTTGGGGAAGCTAACCACTCCAGGAAACTACTTCATCAATAAAATACTCCTAAAAGTTGACTCACTAGTAAGGGATCTGGGAACACATGTAGACAGTACCCTGGTTTTCAACCAACATGTATCCAAAGTAGTAAGAAAGTCCTTCTGTGTTGGTCAACCTATAAGTATGTGTAGAGCATCCTGGGAAGTCATTGTACTACTATACTCAGCCCTCATTAGCCCCGTCATTGAGTATAATGCCCCCTTCGGTATGTACCTGACCAGATACATGCAGCAAATGGGACATTCTCTAAGGTTCCTTACAAAAAGAATACAGGGAATAAACACAATGTGCTATGCAGGTTGCCTAAAAGCCCTATCTCTATATTCAGTCTTCAACAGACTACTGAGAGGTGATCTATGCCTGGCATACAAGGCATCCCTGGACCCCGCTTTGATGAACCTTTTGCACATCCGCAAAAATACAGCATCAGAACTACTAGATCTAAAGATTTAAATTTTGCTTGCAATGTAAATAAACATGTTGGAGAGAAAGAGAGAGAGATATGTATCTCAGAGTATTCCCTTTCTCTGGAATAGACTCAGCATCCATGTGAAACAAAGTCCATCCCTAGCCTTGTTTAAGTCTAACTTGGGCCACTGGATGGGAAATTGAAGATTCATCTCTGGTCTGGTGCCCACATCTCTGATAGAAAGATGCATTCAATAAATTATGTCATAACCAGCAATCATCCCTATATAAACCTCTAAAACATATAACTTGTGGGACACATTTCAGTTGCACGGCTAGACTTATAAAGGCCCTATGGTCATTAGCCTAGTATACACCTATGAACCTATATATTATGAAGTAAGCCTTTCAATACCACCACTAAAAACGTCAAAGAGTTCAGTACAGACTTTGCTACAGTGTATACACTTTCATCGCTTACCTGAGATTGCTAACACCTTCCCATCAATGACAAAGCTACATACCTATTTGTAACTATACTATCTAACTTAATAATATCTTCTCTTCTCACCTTGTCACCATATTAAGAGCAACTGTAACACTTACTCCCTATGTAGCCAAACATCTAATACTCCCAACCCCATAAGGCTGCAGGTCACTATAAACACCACTAAAATACTTTCCCAAAATCAGACGATGTATGGAATGACCTTACATCTATGTAAGGGTAATTACCACTGCTACTATACCCACCATAATGTAGGCAAATGCAGCCTCTGCTCTGTCACACTGCTTTCCTACCTACAGAAGCTTTCCCAAGATTCTCTTCTTCTATTTCCTTACCCATTACTCAGACTCACTGTAACATCCCTTGCCAGCTGCTACACTACTCCTAAATAAAACCATCCTCCTTTGCTAATTATACTGCTAACATCTCACTTCTGTTATCCTATCAAACTGATACATAACTGTTTCTTGCAGCTTACAATTTTCACTAACAACTTCAACAACTTTATAATTACCAAAAACACATTGTACTCTCTAATTGCTATTATTCTACATACTATGTCCAGTAATTGCTTTTTTCCCTCACACTGTTTCTGTCTTATTGCCTTACTACTGGAACTCTTATCTTTAACCAGTATTCATTTATTTATATACTGTATCATGAATATGTATTTATATATTGCACACCTTGAATAAACTGTAATTTATACACTCTAGCTTTCATAAGCTGCATTAACTTTGTTTGTGTCTATGAATGAAACATTTGCGTCCACTGTACTCATTCATTTGTCTCTCTATAGGTCAAATATGTTTTTTCTCTTTATATGTGCCTTATAGCTATAGCATTGCAACTATATGTGCAAATTGTTGTAATAGACATATTGCAAACTTGCGAACTGACATAATGTGATGTGGGTTATGGCTGAAAAGATTCATGTCAACCAGACCATCTACCACCTAAGAAGTACAAAATAAACTAAATGATGCATCTATTCATCACACATTAAGTAAGAGGGTCCAATTTAATGCAGTATTTCATTATAATCAAGCTGTACCTTTAGATATACTGATTACTAAAAGTTGGCATGCTATAGAAATGCCTGCTTATCAAAAGCTTATGGAAAGTAACTCATTCAGGCAGATTAATTACTGTAATCTTCCACTTTATTAGGCATATCCCTGAAGAACAGTTATTATGCTCGCAAAGCCTTGCTTCACCTCTTGATATTTGTGGGGAGAAAAGGAGGAAAGATGCCATACCAATTAGCAGAATGTAGTTATGAATAAGAACAGGTACAGGTTTCTTTTCAAGAATGTGTGAAAGCAGACAGAACTGTATTACTTAATTATTCCAGTGAACAAGATGCTTTTTTAACAGTTACAGAGAAATGCAGCTCTCAGCACATAGAACTAACTGATAACAACAATTACAAAAAGTTGCATCAAAATAGGAAGGATGGAGGAGTTGCCTTATACATCATTTCTACAGCTGATGGAATACATGGAAGGGCAGGAATATTAACTAAAATGACATGGCATACTACCTTGGGAACTAGTAGGATTGTGTTGGCATATAGAAGTCCAAGTCCAAATGTGGAACAGCGTTATGACTTTGTTGCCTAGTTGAGGAAGTTAGATGGTATTAATACTTTGATGGTTAGAATTATTTATTATCCATCAGTTGGGAAATGTATCACACAAATTGCCAATTTGCATCATCATTCATTGATTTAATAAGTTCCTTAGATTTTCAGCAACTGGTTAATTAATCAACTACTGATAATTGTATGTTGGACTTGACACTCATCAATACATAGATCTCATTAGACACTTATGTATACCACCACTATTAGTGAGGTGTTATCATGACTCCATAGCCTTTGAGATAGCAAATTATATTTCCAATAAAAGGAGAATCACTGGGAGGAAGATAAACAAGTTAGATAAGACCGGTTTTGTAAATATCATCCATAATACTGACTGGACAAAAGACATGGATAATGCTGACATAGAATGTGGAAGAAGTGCACCTAAAACACAAGCAAATAACATTTATATCAGACGTATAAAGTAAAAGTAACAGGAGGAAAAGTAAATAAACCTCTGTGTTGAAACACACACAAAAAAAAAAACAATGTTAAGAAGAAAGAGAAGGGCATTTGGGGTTTAAAAAATTAACATATATATAATAAAAGATATTAATTGCTTTTCTACAAATTTAAATGCTAAGGAGTCCACTTTAGGTAACTCCTGTATGTAACCTACACATATACCATATCCATTGGCACTGTTAAGCAGGAATAACCATAGCACATATCTCCAAATTGGTGCTCACCTCAATCTCAGTCTCTTTAGGGTCTTAATGTTAGAAAAAGCCCTCCTTTTATTAATTAGAAGCACTGCTTGTTAATGCAGATCTCAGCAGGCCAAAATCAAATAAATGCAGAAGAGCGAAACAAATAATCTACATTACATAGACCTAAAAAAAAAAACAAGACCATTCCCATTCTTGACAAATAATTTGTTTTTTTTTATCTTAAGCACTTTTGTTCAAAGACTTCATCAGATCTAACAATGAAGAGTTTTGTTGTTTTAATGTGTATACGTTGTAGCATAGCCTCAGGGTGTAGGGGGTTTCACAGTAGCCCAAAGGGGAATGCAGATCACACATACAAAATATATGATAGTTTTTTTTATTAAAAACATTTATTTAGATTTTCCTGCAGAGGGTATTAAACCTCCTATTAAAAGACACTCTTGTCCCTAGAGAATGGGAGGAATAATAAGGAGAAACAGTGACTTGAAGTTTATTGTTATTAGCTTGATTCAATTACTTTCATATTTACTGTGACATATAGTGGTGGAATAGATTTATATTATATTTCCCTATAGCTGTGATTTAGTAATACTGCACCACGGCTTTATAATTAGATTTTACCGAAATGGTAAGATCACCGCTTTTCTTGCAGTGTACATAAGATACACAGAGAATGCATGGCTAGCAAACTACCCTGTTATTCTACAAGATGGAGTGCTCTGTTCTAATACCGATTTAATTGAAGAAGTAAACAGAGTATGTACCTGGTGAGAGGAGTTGTCCACTAACCCTTTCTGTTAGGGGAGGCAGCATCAAAAATTAAGTTTGATAAAAAAAGAGAAGAGATGAGTTGAAGTATGAATTAAAAAGACTAAATTGTAGTAGAGCCATGACATGTTCTATTTATTTGGCAAAAGAGATTAAATACCCTTGAGTGGGTGTTTGTGATGTGTAATAGGGATGATAGAATAGGGACAACCCTTCTGCATGATACTGAGAAGAGGGACAAGGTCTGGATAGTTTTTTATGATTTAGGCCCTTCACTTTTTTTAGTGAGAAAGCACTGCGGTTGTTCCAGTTGGAACAAGTGTTTGAACAGGTACATACCAAAAGGGACATTATACTCAATCATTAACCAAATGAATGCTGAGAAAAGTGGAACAATTACATTCTTGAGTCTGGATACAACACTTTTAGATATAAGTTGTACAATGAAAAGGGGCTACCTTAAAACAGCACATATGTGGTAATCATAGGAAAGTTCATTGTCGACATAGGTTCCAAGATCCCTAACAACAGGATCAATTTTCATGGCTTGTTGTCAATGTGAAACTTATAAGGGGAGTCATACTTGATAAATTATGATTATATACTTCTTGGCATTTTGATTTAGTCCATGGTTTTGACACTAGTTATTTGTTTGGGACAGTCCCTCTTTGAGAATCTTGGCATCCCTTGGGGAGTTTGTGATGGTACCAAGTTTGCATCATTTGCAGAATCGGTCAGCCACAAACACTTAACACTAGCTTTGACCTCCAAGAAGTAAATGTCAAACAGAAGTGGCTCAAGGACTGAACCCTGGAGCACACCACTAGTGACAGGTCTTTAGGAGGCGATATAACCACCAACCCTAAATTTCTGAGTTCTATTTGTGAGCCAGTTTGTTACCCAATGAGTTACATAATGATTGACATTTAGCTGGGAGAGTTTATGCATGATGCTGTGTGCGGGATGATGTTGAATGCTTCAACAAGGTCTAAATATGTGGTGTGCACTGTTTTACCCTCATCCGTTATTTTGGTACCTTTTTCAAAAAAGTCAACCAGGTTAAGTAGGCAAGACATGCCTTTGAACAATCTGTACTGGGTTGGGTTGAAAGTCTCTTTGTTGCCTATATCCTTATATATTAATTCCATAATGATCCTTTCCATAGTCTTACAGATGAGTCTGGGCATTTTATGAGTCTATAATTATCTGGATCCATTGAAGACCCATCTTTGCGCAAGGGAATGACTGTTGATATCTATGACACCTATGCACAAATCCATACAAACACATGCGTACACATGCACATGTATTTGAGTGAGTGTGTGTTTGCTGTATGCATATATAGCTCTCTCTCTCTCTCTCTCTATATATATATATATATATATATATATATAACATATATTTACATACACACACACACACACACACACACACATATATATATGTTCTTATTCTCATATGCACACATATTTTTTTAAATAGGTGAAAGTGAGACAGGAATTAGATTTTTTGACAACTTAATAATGTAATTTGAAAAACACCAAGTATTCACTCAAGGTTTTATGTTTATACTGCATTTTTTATGAGTAGGGTGATAGATTATGACCATCACTAAAACATTTAAGAATAAAGGAAAGAAAAAAAGGTTGAATATCCTTTCTTCTGTTTTTTTGTGAAGTCATTCCTTCAGTATTTTCCAGTTTGTTGAGCTGTTGTTTTATATGAATGTATGGGGTTTACTTTTTTGTAAATTAACATTCACGCATGAAACGGATAATTAATTAGTTGACATTAAAGCACATGCACCATGGTTTCAGATTTTCAGATACAAGCATCTGCTTAGAATCCAGTTCCTTTCTTCATTTCATTGTATTTTGCTCACATTTTCTTTGGGTGTTTACAATTCTTATTGCCAAGATAAAAAAAAAACAAAAAACGCTTAGGTTATTAAGCTTCTGTTACCGCCTGTGAAGCATTGAGTTTTCTTCCTTCATTTTCTGTTGTCATTTATTCCCTTCCAGTTGCATACAGTTTGCCAAGTACTTTTTTATGCTTCCCAAATTCTATATTTTGTATGTTTTCCACATACTTTAAACTGCCATCTTTTAGACCATTCTTGATGGTGTGTTAACCATTTTCAGCCATGACCCGGTTGCATAGGCAGCACATAAATTATCTTGCTAAATCCCTTATAGTCCTTTCTTTTATTTGCTAAACCCTCCATAGAGCTTTGTGTCATGAGCAAGAAAAACAAATTTTCCATGCAGGCATTCTTTAGTACTATTTATACAGCATTGCTGTATCTTCAAAATAAGTGTTGTTTCTATGCAGACGCCTTCAACGTGATCTGGATTCATAAAGTTGATTCCTTTATTAATAAGATGGACTGATAAATATTACAGTAATTGTGAAAACCTCCAAAAATGAATGTATGTCTGAAACTAATAACAAAACATACCCACAGGTCAGCATCCAAAGAGCAGTCACTATAAGGGAATATGAAAACAAATTGTAAAAATAACATCAAACATGCATGAGCATGTATGAGCAGCCACAGAGTGTAGAAACAGGTTAAACAAAGCTTCTAAAGAATACCATGAACAAAACAGAGTTGCTGTGTATGTATCTGCCTTTAAAAATGATTACATTTTACTATTTCCCCAAGGTTAGTTACCGCCAGAGTTGGCTTTACCATGTAGTGACATTGCCTTTACTAGTTTAGCTTCAATCCCCAATTAAGGACCAAACTGCATTCTTTTACAGGCTACAGGCTATAGTCCTTAGTGTGAACTTTGCACTTCAATTTACATTATTATGTTTTTGGGTTTTCATACGATCAAATGACTCTTGTTTTTGTAAATTATGAACTAGTTATGGTAGTTAGCACTTATACCAAAGAACGTGTAAACTCCCGCTAAATCATGTTATCACGATCATGTTCTAGCAATATCACAGCCCTTTTCAAAGAAAGAGAGGTCCTTCATAAGAGGAATAATAACTCTGCCTCTTTTTAGACAAATAAAAGAAATACCTAACACTCAAAATTAATAACTTTTATTGTACATGTTTTAAACAGGGTGCTTTGATGGCCACTCTGTTATTCTAATGGCATCTTTACTCTCTTATGGGATGGTAAAGATGATGCAGGAAAAACTCACAAAAACTTGTGTCTGGATAGATAGGTAACTAAACCAAATGGAAACCTTAAAGGCAAACTAAAGGGTATCAAGTTTTCCAACAAAATTGTGAACTATATACAGATCTCTAAATGTATCGATTGGCATTATACAATGAAATATAATTACTGTTCAACAACATGCACTCTGATTAGACAAAGCAATCAGTGTGTTCATTGCAAATCCATTATTACTCACAGAAACAAGTCAAACTGAAAAACAAAGTAAAAGGAATTGAAGTCACTGTGGTTGTAGCTGCTAAAAATAAAAATTATAGCTGCCATATTCTTCATACAGTGAATAAGAGAACAGTAACAAAACATTATCATCTAATGTTTAACATTTCTTGTACTGTCACACAACACATACTGCCCTTTAAAAATTAAACTACGGTCTAGATTCCATAAAGTTTGTTGAATCTGGTGCATTACGCCAATGTCAGTGGAAACGTTGCAGATAACTATGTACTATGTAAATATGCCACAGTGAACTCAGAGTATCTCAGCACACAATGGAGTATCTCAGTAGTAATGGCGCACTGTGTATCACTCACAGGTACTCTATAACTAATGAAAAATTGCTATCAAAACATGATGTACATTATCAAAGTTATGGCAAGAATCTCACATTCTAACTAGCCTGACATTCATAAATACATAAGCATCTATCACAGAATCTTTCCATTAAGCTTACAGACAACTATGGAATACCTCCGTAAGTATGTTATTATTAAAATATGCTATCTATTTCTTAGGCATTTTGATGGAATCCATAAATTGTCTAATAAAATTTAGCAAAGGTGAAGGGTAATCATGACCACATTACTACATCTAACAATGGGTGTGGGACATGTGGGGAACATGGGTAACGTACATACCCAAGGAAATTTAGAGATAGAAAAGCTGACATGAAGCATGGGTGAAGAAAAGGGATGCACAAGAGACATGTTGGAATAGAAAAAATTCAGAGAATGTCAGAGAGGCATCAGCAATGTTTTTTTTTTGTTTTTTTTTGAGAGAATAAACCCGTTTTTTATTTTTTAAGAATATTAGGAAAGCTAAAGATAGGGAAAGGAGAGGAGAAGGCCATCACAGTGTGTATAACCATACATCAAATATCACAAGATATGACAGACAAAGGTAGGAAAACAACAGTAATGACAGGTAAGTTATACAGACAGCACATGCATAACATGGGTAATGGAAAGTTGTTGGGGCGGGGATGCATACCAGCCATGGTCAAATGCAGAAAAACATATCTACATATGTACTATCACATTATGACATGTTACAAATCATACCTCTCAACCGTACTGAATTCCTTGGTTTTTAATGGTTTTGAGGGCAAAATAATGGGGTGCCATGAATTTCCAAGTGGCCCCTTCAATTCCCATTTTTTTTTTATATTTTTATTTACAGTTTTAAGGGATTGCTGATGTCATCACGCATTGTCAACAATGTGTAGGGGCATGCGTGATAACATCAGCTTTGTGCAGTGCCTGACTACATATCAGTCTCTGAGATTGGGGCAGGTGGGACTTTTAAACCATCCGTGGATGATGACAAGATGTACTGATGTTGGTAATAGTAATGATTCTGGATGGAAAAAAGTACATTTGGCTTCTTGAAAATTAACTTAAAAAAAAAAAAGGCACCATAAGCCCTAACTGTTCCATGTGATAAAGTGATGTGCACTAACACCAACTAACTGCAACTAACTCCAGTCCTACATGCAGGTGTCTCAGGTGATGGGTCTCCCAACTGTCAGTGAGCTCAAATGATTCACAGAGCTACGGGCAGCAGCCCTCAGTTACAATTCAATTGGGGCAGTGGCTGTAGCACGGAAGGTGAAATGACAGTTTGACTTATCACATTTTGGCACTGAGGAACATGCATCAGACTCGGACAATGAAGAAGATGATGAGGAAAAGGGGGAGGTCACTGAACAGCTTGTTAACCTGGTCCGGGCATTATGGACAGACACTACAGCATAGCAGAGAGGTAAGGTATGGTTATTGAACTCGTAGAGTTCCTGGTGAGAAACAATGCTGAAATGCCAATACAGTAAAAAGAGCAATGCAAATTTGTTTTTTGTGAACTCTTTGGATTTTATTTGTGATATATCTGTTTCAAGTCTAAGGTTAGGGAACTAGATTAAACGTTGAATAGATGCTGGTGATTGGTGTCAATAGTTTATTTAGGTGTTTTGTGTGAGTACTAGCTGTTTAATGCACAATTTGTAGGTTTTCATTTTTTGGCATAGTTGCAGCACTGATTCCTTTTGTATAATGCATATGCATTCTTGATTTCACTGTGTACTTCTTCATATAGCATCTACTTGACTGGTAAATGGGTGTAGAGACATAACATTTTGCTGAATCTGCATATTACAGTAACAAAGTCTATGATGGGATAACAGCTTGTTAAAATTCAGAATGTATCCAACAGAGGTACAGAAGTTTATGTTGTTCTTTTAGGTACACTATAGTTTATAAAGATGTATATGTGCTTATTTACATTGTGATACTATGATATGTAGATAGATGTTTAAGTTAATGCTCTACCTAAAAAGATGATTTATTTTTGTGTAAAGTGACCTTTTCATTTTTTTTTAAATGTGACATAAAGATGCATCTGGTTATTTTTAAAGACAAGAACACAATCTAATTATACTTTGTAGACAATTTTCACAATGCTGCTCTCTGAAAATCTCACAAGAATTGGTCAAAGCATTTTAGAAACAGTCTTTTAAATACAGGTAAGAAAAATAGCCAAAATAGTAAGTGATAGTGGCAGAAAATACATTGTATCTGTCTTGTTCATTCACTGTTTACCAAAAACATCCCCCCAGATTTAATAAACTCAGTGTAGGAATAGTGCAAGCCCTACACAGAGTATACCATGGCCATGTCAGCAGCTCCCCCTCGGCAGCATGCCTTGCATATTAATGAAGGTGCACTACTGAGGGAGAGCCATGCGACATGTTACAGAATCAGTGTAGGGGTGTGTGTTACAGTGCTCAGGGATGTGTTACACACCCCTGCACTGTCAAAGTGCCGGACGGCACTGAAATATAAAAGTTAAATGTAGGTCCTTGGCCATTTTTTTTTTTTGTAGGGGATGTGTTGCAGTGTCTGTAACAAATCCCCTGTACTGTCAAATTGCTGGATGGCACTGAAATATAAAAGTTAAATGTGCTCCCTTCCCAAGTGTTTTTTTTTTTTTTTTGCAGGGGGTGTGTTACAGTGTCCGGAGATAGGTAACACACCCCTTACACTGTCAAAGTGCCAGATGGCACCACAATATAAATGTTAAAATGTCATTTTCCCATTTTTTTTAATTTTTATTTTATTATTTTTTTCTTGTGTTAGTGTGGCGTGTGCCACGCCATTTTTACTATTTACTATTTTTACATGTCTACCACATGTTCATAGCTAAGTGCCTTAGCTATGAACATGTGGCAGACATGTAAAAATAGAAAGCGGATGCTTTTCATTTTAATGGAAAAGGTCACATTTTAGCATAGCTGAGTGAGTTTGCGCGTCATAGCGTGTCACTCAGCAGTGCTTAAACATAACCAAAAGCTACATAGAAATGTATAGCTGAAATCTTTGCATACACATTAGCTGAATGGTTAGAGGTTACTGCCTTGTGTGCAGTAGGTGTATGGTTTGAATACTGAGGCAGGCCATTCAGCTTTTACATCTGATAGAATTAATATATTATTATTTTTTTTAATCAATGTAGTTATTGATATTTGTTAACCGGGTTAGTCCAGCTGGTCCAGAACCCCATTTTCAGTGGAGATACGAGGAGAAAAGTCCCAGCTACACACAAGTATCCAATAGATTACAGTCACACCGCAAGATTATGTAATTAAAATTCATAGAGTTAGGTAATGTACAGTAAAATTCATACAGATAATAATAAAGTATCATTAATGAGCAATTCATGTGAATATATATTTTATTTATCATGTAAAAGTCTGGTTTGCCCTTATCTAAGCTCTGCTAAGCACTGCTAAGCCAAGCCAAGGAATGCTTAAACAGGACCCAGTTTAGCAGTACTCAGCAATGCGCAGCTCTGTTTAGCTGGTTTGGGCACTGCTAAGCAATTCCAGTTTAAGCAGTCCTCAGCTCAGCAAAGTGGATTTGTGTACTGCTAAGCATTGCTAAGCATTCCCTGTCTAAGCACTTCTCAGCTGAGCTCAATGGGTTTGTGCAGTGCTAAGTGGAGCTTAGCATTTTTAAAAATGGTCCAATGGCAGCAAAGGACAGGAAAACAGCCTTATTTAAGCTGAACAGGTGGGAATATAGCCAGAACCTGTTGGACTTTGATCACTGCAGGAGGTATGGCTGGCGTTGGAGAGGGTGCGTGCTTCCGGGCATAGTGCTGGGGCATTTTGGAGTCCAGGGTCATGGTTTTACTCCTTGTCAAAGACGATGGTGACCGGCTGCTGCAGGGCTAGTACCAGGGCTCTGAATACAAGTCAGAGACTTGGGATCGGCTGGCACGTGACCTTACCACTGCAACTGGAATCCCCACGCTGGTGGGCAGGTGCATCATCATTATAATGACTTGAAGCAAAGGAGGGGGGAGCTCTTGGCCCAATAGATCCAAAATGTTCTGGACTGCAATGCCCCAGAAGTTTGTAAGTATAGGAACCATTGATTTATCAAATTCTAGTATGACTATCTGATAGACAGGTATGCATAATGGTGTGTTTTCCTCCCACAGCTGCAGAGGAGACGGCTCACAACCTAGAGGACCACGCAGGGCACCTGGCCTGATGCACCAAGAGTGTGGTGAGTACAGATATATCTTGCAATATATAATAATCTAATTAAGAAAGTGTACAATAGTAACTGCCAGTAGGTATAGTCTGTTGTGAGTGTACTGCAATGAATGTGTTCATGGACCTGCACTGATATAAGTGAGTAATGCCAGGTACAGTTCAATATAGATGAAAGCATGAAACATGCTACTGTTATGGAAAGAAAGTTAATACAGCATTAATAACATTTGGGAATTACATGTGTATACTGTATTAATAATACATGTTCTGGTAATAAAGTACACTGGCATTGAAAATGTGAAGGGAATAAATTAACTGCATTCTAATCTACAGGAAATACAGTACACCTGCAGTCAGAACTGTGAAAAAATAAAGGTAGTACTGCATAGATTGTGTAATAACAGATTTCTTCCAACACCTGCGTTATTTAAAGTGTAGAACAATAAAGATTGTCAGCTGTATACCAATCACTGTGTCATGTCACCTTCAATAAATCTGTGTTCTCCCAGTTGTGTGTATTCTGGGTTGTTGTTCAAGAAATCAAATATTAGAGGTTTTGTGAAGTAAACATGGGTATAACACCATGAAGTGACGAAGGTTGATCAATAAATAACTGTCATGCTAAAGTGTAGATCTGATGCTGTACTACAAGATATGATGCAATATGATATCTGTTCTGCACCAAGATCTGAACCTAGAGTAGTACAGTCTAAGGCATTATAGTGTGTTTCTTCCAGGATTGTCTTGTGTTAACCTTTGTATTTCAGCTAAATGCATTCCTGAATGTAGGTACTCTGATGCAGGCAAGTATAAAAGTGTAATAGCCATAGAATGCAAATATACAATCTGCAAATGTATATGGGTCAGGTAGGCAACTCAGCACCCTGATATGGTCTGTACAGATCACACATATTCCCATCCACTAGGGGTTAATTGTGTACACCTGCATTCCAAATATTAATGCACAGTTCACCTACTATCTCTGTCATGCATGAATCTCATGCATGTATGTTCAACTATCACTGCAGTCTTGTGTGACACTCTACCTATATTACCAGGTCACATTTTGTCACCAGGTGAGCTTTAGGTACATATCACTCAATCAACCCACAACAGTGGCCCACTAGCTCAGTGTGATAAGCAATATATATGTTGTTCATTTTGCCACACACAGACTGAGGTTTGAATCCAAGGACAGGTGCTAAGATATATTTATAGTAACAGACAGTTAGTCCTGACTATTTATAGAAACAGTTATGTATTGTTAATATTCTCCCCACAGGATTTACAGGTAAATAAATATCTGTAGTAGCTGTATGAAGGGTATACTAATGTCTGTGTCCAGATGTAGTAGTGCGCAAGCAGCATTTCTCAGCAAGGTGATAAGACTCCATTTAATAAAGTGACAGGAAGTACAGTACTATTCCAAGTTAATAAAACAAATTAAATGGTCTATTGTTTGGTATGGCTGTATGCCTGGTGCATCTGTGAATGTCTGCTGATGGTCTAACCCCATGGCTGCCAATGATGGCAGGATAAGTGTAAACTGTCTGTACTGTGCACATTGCATGTCTGTCAAGTGTCATGCTGTCATGGATAGTGATTATTGCTGCCAAAAACCTTGGACACAGATATAAATCCAGTTGAAGTATGCCAGTAGCACACTCATACAACATCAGTGCAGAGTACACCTTGGTAGTCATATATGTTCCCCTGTCATGTAAAAGTCCTCTGTAGTTATGTACCTGTAGGTGTGACAGTTTGGTCAATACCATCTCATCTGGATAACTTGAGAGATATGCACATGCTATAGAAGCTATAGGGCACTTGTAGACATAAATTAAGGGTTGACCTGTAGAGTATTGAGCAGTACTGTTGTGGAAAATATAGCCTGTATAGTTGGTAATGGAATGTATTTCTCTCCACTCACCCCTTATCTGCATCACAAATTATTATTCTTATACTACGAGTATGGTTCCATTTTCGCATAGGTTTTTCTCAAAACCTAATGTTGGGCCTTGTGTTGTATTATTGGTTATATATTACAATGGTTACATACTAACATACCTTATTGAAATACTAATGTTGTTGGCCTTTTGCAGTAACTGCTACTGGCATGCTGTTACAATTTGTTTGTGTCTTTCAGCTTTTCCTGGTTATGGGTCGCCACAGCGGAACTCCGGTCTGCTAATTATTGGTAGTGGATTTTTATGTACCAGGTTACCAGCCCTGACACATAACCTTCAATGAAGGCACACCCCATTCATGTATGCCTCCACACAGAAGACGCTCTAGCTGAGAATCGAATGGGACAACGTCTTGCTATGAGGCGGCAATGCTACCGAAGCACCACCACTGCAGTTATTCCATTTATACCTGTGTTCTCTGTGTTCTGCAATTCTATTGTTCTGGGTTATTGGAACACCCATGCATGCTGCTATAACTAACGTTGAAATGTTCTGTTCGTGACTAACCAATACACTTTGACAAACCTCAACACCATAGCATGATTGAGTAGGCCACTTCCAGCGGATCCACCTATCCCACCTCATCTGGCCATGGCACTGGGTCCCAGAAGACCTGAGACCCAACCTGGAGCTGCCTCCCCCACTGGTCCTGCATCACCCATGGGTGGAACTGCTTCAGAGGATGGGACCCATCACCTCCTCGGTGTGGAGAGGATGAGGTCACCCAAAATCAGTTCCCAGGGATGGTGCACAGTGTTATTCAGTGCAATTTGGATGACTGACTGACTGACTGTGCCAGATCAAAGGCAAACTAGCACACCTGGAGGGTCAGGCCAGCCCTGGTGCCTAGCCCACAGCACAGCCACCTTTGGGGCCATGAAGGAGCAGTGGTGATGGCCCATGGGTGGGGAACTGAGTCCCACTGTTGCCATTTGGGGGCACTTGGTCCTCTGATTCCCTAACACCCTCCCCATCCAAGGTGTTTACCCCGTCATGTGCCATACACTGCCCCTGTCTGCTGTCTTGTCTGTCTTGTCTGTCTGCAAATGCAACCTCTCCTATCCAACTTTCCTTCACAAATGTACCAACAACCCTTCCCCAACATTCCACTCTCTCCTTAAAAAAAGGGCATCTGTCCCCCAAAAAGTATCACCCCATACATAGCTCTCCATTTTGCCCCCATGTACACTGTCATCAATCATCCCAGCAATTAATCAACAAAGTTATGTTGCCCACACCCCTCCCTGTGGAATGTGAGGCTCCAAATTCCAAATTGTCAACAACATGCATAGTTGTTGCTGTAGAAGAAATGGAGAGCTATGGTGCTTTCCTACACCCATCCTGCACATCCATACCTGCCTTTCATATTCTTTTTCCCCCTGCTTGCCCCAATTTCACCACTTTCCTATCACCCCTTTTTTCTTTTCTTTTTTTTGGAAATAGTGCAAGTTTAAGTCAGACTAAGCGACACTTGGCAACTCCCCGCAATGCTACTTGGCATCACAGCACATCACACAAACCTGCATAAACCCTCTTAAAACTGCTTTAGTCACTTTATCTGATTCTGACACTGTTATGCACATCTATAAAATAATCACCCCTGCTAAGTCTAAAACCCAGGCCTACTAAGCCAACTCAGCTCTGGAGAACTACTGGTGTTTCTGTAAATATATCATGCATTACACTAATGTCACATCAGCAAAAACATACACCTCTGCCTGCCAAGTATTGGACCCAGGGCCCTCTGAACCACAGCATAATGCATTAGCCCACTAGGCCAACTCAGCTCTTGAGAATAATTGATGTTTCTATAAATATATTATGCATTACACTGATGTAACATCAGCAAAAATACACACCCCTACCAAATATTGAACCCAGCACCCAGTCAACCACAGCATAGCACATAAGCCCACTAGACTACTCAGCTGTGAAAAAAATTGGTGTTTTTACAAACATATTCTATTTGTCAGTGACACACTACTTCTGCATATACTGGGATAAATGCCAGCATACTTGGGCCTGTGATGCAGACACTGAACCAGTACACTGCCAAATACATGTTGATGAATGTATGTGAGGCCTACGGTATCAGGTAGAGCTGACAACTGCACAGACTTTTGCAGAATGTCCACAGTTGTGCCACCTATGTATGGCATGGTTGTCATAAACTTATTCTGTGTGCTGAACTACTGGCAGTGACAGGTCAGTGTCACACGTCATGCCCATCCAAACATACATGTTCATGCAAATCTTGTGTAACACACTGTATGCATACACATATGTCTTGCAACTACAACTGCTATAATAATGACTCAGTAGCTCTATCTGTGACATACCTAGAATGTGTGACATTTGGACACCCACAGTCCTGACCTGCAGTCCAGTCTGTTGCACGATAACTACATGCTTGTCAATACAGCATATAAATAACTGAGCCCTGCAATGTCCAGTAGAACTGGTTGCTGCTACTGCAGTCACTGCCACCCACAGTAGCATGTCAAATGCCTGTATGGTGGGACAAATGTCACAAATATCAATACATGTCCTAAATGCTGCCTACCACTCTCTGGATGGCAGTATTACATAACATATGTAACAGAGGCACATGCCTCACCTGGACTGTTATGGGTACCCTCACCCTGGCTATGCTGTCACAACAGAGCTGACACTGCTCCTTCACTCACATATACAGCTTGCTGTCCACCAATGTGTTCACAATCCCCAATATGACTCATGGCCAGAATGCAGCAGCTACAGCCTGCTACACATGCATCAATATGTTCAGCTACCTGCTACAGACCTGACATACATCACAAACACCTAGAATGGGGAATCCACACAACCATACATAAAAGGTTGGGGGGATGGTCAGATGACAGGGACATGTGTCACAGTCTCCTCCTACAAACATGCACAGATGATAGACCAGCATCAACTGTAGTAGCATGCACATTCAGATAAAAATGATGTATGACACTCACATCTGCCTGTGCCTTACTGACCCCAACACACATCATTAAATAGTAAACTGCCACAGAATCAGAAAGTCTGTTAACAATGGGCAAACAGCATGGAAAACTGTGGACATACCACATCAATCCAAACAGTAGACAGTATTTCTACCTACCCTTTGTGATACTGTAGCTCCCACACCTCGATAATGTCCTCCTCATAGGCCAGGAAAAGGACCAAGGCCTAGATGAAGGCCTTAATTATAGCACTGTGTTTCCATGCCATTGGCTAATGCAAATGGAACCCAGGTGTTCTGGATGCTACTAGCAAGTGTGAGATTGGTGCACAGGCAATCACCTGTTCTATGAGCATTACCTTCAAAAGGCAAGCTGCTGCCTATGATAAACAAGACTGTGACTATCTTCAGGAAGACAGACTGTGCTTTCCTAGGAAAACTAACACTGGATTTCTGCTCACAAAGGAGTACAGCACTATTCCAGGTATTTCATAGAATTCCCCATATAATGGAATGCAGATGGGGATGCAGTCATGGGAAATAGGAATTCCAACAGTAGGTCTCAACAACATATCGTGGAATGACATGTTGCTGTTAGTCTGCTGTCAAACACCTACAGTCTTTTCTTTTGGCTCAGTCTATAGTGACATAGGTTCATAGGTGTGTACTAGGCCAATGACCCTGGAGCCTTTACAAGCCTAGTCAATAGAAGTCCCCTGGCATCATGCTGCCATTAGTTCCCAATGCCTCTATCAAATAAAGCCATTGGAGTGATCCCTGGGGTGAACTTTCTATTTCCCATCCACTTATCAATATTTCTCTTGAAAAGGGTCAGTGAGGTGCTCTGCTTGACATGCATGGGAAGTTTATTCCAGAGCATGGGCAGTCTCTGGGTTATGAACCTGTCCCTCCAGCATGTTCTGTTGATTGTGGTAATGAGGTTGTGATCCATGGAGCATGTGGTGTGGAGGGATTGGGATTTCTTTAGGTCTGACATTTCTAGCTGGGTCAGACATGTATTTGTAAGTCAAGCAGAGATCGCCTCTTAATAGATGATATGAGACAGAGAAAAGCTGGAGTTTTTGAGTCTGTCCCTGTAGGACATGTGTTTAAGGCCTAGGATCCTCTTTGTGAGGTACTTTTTTGGCCTTTCCAGCTGTTGCAGGTGTTTAGTGAGGTACATGCCAAATGGGGCATTATACTCGATGATTGGTCTAATGAGGGAAGAGTAGAGAGAGATGATGAACTCTTTCTTCCTGGATGTAAAACCCTTGGTAATGAGATGTGCCACATAGAAGGACTTTCTGACCACATTGGCAATGTGGTGTTTGAAGGAGAGGTTGCTGTCAACCTGTGTCCCCAGATCTCTTATACCACCTTCAGTGTTCAGTGGGCTACCATCAATGTGGTAATTAGTGGGAAATGGGTTTTTCCCAAAGGGAATGACAGTGCATTTTTTGTCTCAGTGAGGCCTTTCTGTAGGATGTTTACATCACTTGGGGAGTTAATAATGGCTCCCAGCTTGAAATTGTCAGTGAACTTTGTCAGCCAGAGTCCCTCCATGTTGGCCTGGACTTCTCAGAAGTAGATGCCAAACAGGAGAGGACCCAGACCAATCCCTGTGGGACTCCACTCGTGACTGATCAGCAGTCTGACTTGAAGTCTGCTATTTTTACACTGTGGGTTCTATCTGTGAGCTAATTTGAAACCTACCTAGTGATATAGGGGTTGATGCTTAGTTTGGTGAGTCTATCAATAATTCCTGAGTGGAGAATGGTATCAAAGGCCTTGGCCAGATCAAGGTAGGCTGCATGAACTGCCTTGTCCTTATCCACATCTCTGGTGACTGACTCAAAGAAGTCAACCAGGTTGAGCAGGCATGATCTACCCTTCACAAAACCAAATTGTGTGGGATCAATAGTTTGGAGATTGCCTATATCTTTGTTAACTAGGTCCGTGATTATGTGCTCTGTAGCCTTATATATCAGACTCATCAGGCTAATGGGGCGATAATTCCCAGGGTCTGTAGTCACTCCGCCTTTATGGAGAGGGATGACTGTAGCAGTGTGCCATTCTGTAAGGACAACACCTGAGGTGAGGCAGTGATTGAACAGGGCATACAGGTGTGGTGCCAGTTCACTTTGAAGTTCATGTAGAACACAGCCAGGGATATAGTTGGGTCCCATGGAAGCTGTATTCTTGGCCTTGGACAATGCAGCTTTAACCTGTGGTAAGTAATGCTGGGTGCCTGGCATTCTTCCAGTATTGTGATTGGTCCTTTAGTGGGGGAGAGGGGGGGTAAAGTTGGCACTGAATCTGTGGCCCAGTATGTTGGCAATATCTGTTGTCTCAGTATAGGAGGTACCATTGCACAGTAACTCAGAGAAAATGTGGGTATTGCCGTGGAGATTCTTGATATAACTGTAGAAGGCTTTGTGGTTGTTTTTAGTGCCTGCCCCAATTCTGCCTTCATAGCTAGCTTTATAGGTTTTGATGAGGGAGCTCAACTTTTTTGTTGAGACTGATAAGGGATTTTTCCAGTCTTGGGACTTCACCTTTTTCTGCAACAGTTTCTTCCTTTGTAAAGTTTGTTAATGGCAAGGGACCAACAGATTAGGCTTCCTTTTTTAGGAGGAGACCATCTTGGTTCTGTTGGGTATGGCTAATTCCATGCATTTATGTATGTGTTCGTACAGTGCATTGGTGTATGATTCGGTGGTCATGCACCTATTTTCCATTTCCATGGCCGTGAAGTTTGCCACCTCTGTTTTTAGGAGCCCAAAGTCAGCTTTGGAGATGTTTTTCTTGGTGGTTACCTTTGCTGGTGATGTGGGTGAGATGTGGATTCCATGGTAATTTGTTTGTGGTCAGATCTAACCAGGGAGGAATTGACTATTGGTGTTGAGCAATGGTTGCCCATGTTAGTAATAACCAAGCCAAGGATGTTGCTTCCTCTAATGGGGGTAAGAATGAGCTGGTCCAGCACATTGGAATTAATTAATTCCAGGAAGTATTGGGCAAGTGTATTGGTGCATGAGTAGTTTTCCCAGTTGATAGAGGGGTATTTGAAGTCACCCAGTATGAGAGTGTTGGGTTGGACCCTAATAGTTTCCAGGGTGCTTAGAAATGTGGAGTGAGAGTCTTGGTACATGGTTGGGAACCTATAGCAGGCTATGACCTGAATCACTATCTTACCCATTGCTAATTGTACCTGAAGTATCTCCGATGTGTTATGCTGGGCTACTAGTCTGGAGGTGTGCATATCCTTTATGAATATGGAGACACCACCACCTTTGGAGCTTCTGTCCATGTTCTGGTGGTGAAAGGTGTGGAATGAGTTATAGCCTGGTAGTGCAGGGGTGCTTTCTGCTGTTTTAAACCAGGTCTACATTACAGCACAAATGTCAATGTTCTCCATTTTGAGGAGTGCTTCAAGTGAATGTATCTTGAGATTTAGACATCCAGCATTGAACAGCATAACCCTCACATTGCATTTATTTATAGCTGTTACAGTGGTAATTTGGTCTTTGGAACACCGCCTAAATAAGGCACTATAGGAGTGGCAAGAGCCTTAATCAGTATCCAGAAACCTAGGGGTGACAGATACAGGCCATCTCTGGCAAGCATCGATGTCTGTCAATCATGCCATCCCAAGCAGACAGATACTGGATCCCCTTAGAATGACACCAGAAACTTAGCCAATCGTTGAAGTCAATCATTTTCTGCTTGTACTGCAGTATTATTCTGGGTGACAGTAGGATGCTGCTCAGGGCTAGGGTGATACCTGCCTGGGCCACATAATCTGAGAGCTCCTCCATGTCTTTTTTCATGTAGTCCAGGGAGGTGCATCTTAGATCATTCACACCCACATGGACAATGGCAGAGTCATACTTGTACTTTTTGTGGAGTGACCCGAGTGAGTGTGTTATGTGTTGGATCCTAGCACCTGACAGACAACTGACTGTTATCTTCTCCTTATTCAACCTAGTGAGTGGGACATCACTGTGCCTCACTATCGAGTGACCTATGATTAGTGTAGGTGACATAGATCACAGCTGTGGCCCCTGAGTCCCCCCAGAAATAGTCAGCTCACTTACGAATGCTACTGGATTGTCTGTTGTACAATAGTGACTAACTACTGGAGGATACAGCTGACATATCAAATCATGCCCTCTCAGTGAGCCCCTCTCAGTCTGTGGATGTCATACAGGCATAGTTCAACCATGGTACAGGTGTCCCTGACTGTTCCTGACATACTCTGGCTAGGTCACAGTGTACTCCACACCTGCATCTCATTGCCTCCCAGCTATGGCTAACATACCCGGGACCCCATGCAGCAGGACAGCAGGTTATAGGCAGCAGTAGTGGAAAAACACAGGCTCCACCTCAGCAGCAGTGTGTACATATTGAGCATACAATGTAAGGGAATTAATACAGTACCAGATATTAATGTGCTATTATTGTGTTCTGAGGGGTCTGCCATGTCACAGACACATTCCCCACAGTCTGAATACAACCATTACATATTGTCCAACTGGTTTCCAGGCATCCACATTTGTCTGGCAGGGGGTCCACATATATCAGGCACATGTACACATTCCACAAACATCTGTGTACTGCAGATGTCAGACACCTACGAGGAGGAAATCCTATACCACATTTGCATTGCTCTCAGGTGTTGTGTAGCACATTGCTGGAATGTCCATATACACTTGCAGTACCAGTCACATATTTGTTAGATGGTGGCTGTATGATATGGTGCTGTAACATTGCCCATAGGGGGCACACCACAGTAGATGGCAGTGATGGATGTGGACACATAACAACACAGTTTATCACAGCACACAGGCCTTAACTGGTATACTTAGGATCATACAAGGTTACTAAGCTATAGGCCCTGAGCCCCCATAAGCCTAGCCCAGATGTTAGCCTATGTGTATGCAATGCAGCACCTAATGCCACAGTCCAACAGGGCACAGGTGGTATCCCAAGGGTGTATGTGGAGTTAACTATCCAGTTACCCAGGTTTTGTTTGCAAAGGTGTAAATAGCTACCCTGCCTAATGTGGAAAGGGTGTCCATTCCACAGCAGGGTGAGTGTGTGGGACACATATCTGAGCCATCAACAAGCCTAGTTAATGTCACACACCAGGTTGAGGGCATGTGTGTGTGGGTTAATAAAGTGGAGCTTCAGTTGCACTTGTGCAGCAGTCCCAACAAAGTAGAGCCTGTGATTGCCTTGTATGCCAGACAGAGGTCATTTTTTAGGAGTATGTATGAAACTGGGTGGAGGGATGGGTTTATAGCCTATGCATGTATAGTAGAAGTTTGAGGCCCTGGTATTCCCTTGTGCAGAACCTCTGTGATGTCCCCAGCTGTTGCATGTGGTGTGTGAGGTAAATGATGAACAGGACATTATACTCAATAATGGGCCTTACTGGATGGAATACAGGGATGTCATGACCCCATGTCCCTGGATGACATACCCTTATGTATGAGGTGGGGTATGTAGGAGGTTTACCTTACAACAGAATCAACACGGTGGTAAACTGTCATGTTAGCATCAACCTGTGTGCAAAGATCCCTCACTACTAACTGCGTGGCTAGGATGTTGTTACTACTGTGATAATATGTGGGGACGTCAGTCTCCCCAAAGGGGTCGATACTGCATTTCCTGGTATGCAGCCAGAGGCCATATTTCTGGCACCCATCATGTGTCTACTTGAGACCCTCCTAGGCAGGTGTCCACATCACTAGGGAATCTGGTGACAGCACACATCATGCAGTCATCTACAAACATGGCCGCCCATAGCCCAATTGCTGTGCCCTGCACATCAGAAGTGTGCATCACACATAACAGAGGCCCAAACACAGAGCACCAGGTGGCACCAATAGTTATGGGTTAACCACTTGAGTTGGATTCCCCTATGTAAATTAGGTGGGTCATATCAGTGTGCTACCCTACTGGTAACATATGGTGTGATGCATACAATATACCTGCTATGACCAAGTGGGTTATACTGTCAAAAGTCTTTGTCCAGGTCAAGGTAGCCAGTGTACACTCTCACCCCCCCTCATGGCTTTGATGACTGTGTCAAAGAGGTCAACCGAGTGTAATAGACATGATCCCTTTCTTGACGAAGCCTAACTGTACATGATGGAGTGTGTGGAGGTCACCAATGTCCTTGTTAATGAGGTTTATTATAAACTGTGCTATGGCCTTGCAGATCAGCCTAGTTAGGCTGATGGGTGTATAATGTGGCACATTGGTGGATGCCCCACCTTAGTGTAAAGGGGTGACAGTGGTTGTCCTTCACATGGCTGGAATAAAGGTTGTAGTCAGACCTCTATTGAATACAGTGCCTTAAGATGTTGCATGCTTGGGGTCATGTAGGATGGATCCTGCGATGTGATAGGCTCCCATGGCAGCTGTATACCATGACTTTCACATGGCAGTAATGACCTGTTCACTACATATAGGAGAAGGTGGCAGGTACTGGGAACATCCTGATGTACTGATGGGGGGACAGGGGGCAAAACCTACACTGTCAGGCACCATGTATGCTTAGCTACAGCACTGGTATAGGTGAAGTCCTTGTCCACCACAAGTGAGCAGATTCAAGTGCTTCCTCTGATGTTGCAGACATATGTGCAGAAGGGGAGATAATTGTCTGTAGTGGATGTTGACAATGTGGGCTCTGTGTTTGCTGTGCAAGTTTTCAGGAGTGATCCCATTCACTTGTTCATGCTAAGGAAGCATTGCTCCAAAATGGGCACCTGCTCCTACTTTGTCTCAGATAGAGGTATGTCATCACTGTTATAGACACTATTTTTTGCAGATGTCCACCAGACAGGTGTACCTATCCTTGCAGAGGATGATATAGTCCTGTTGGGTATGCTTGACTCCATGCATCTATACAAATGCACTTATAGTGCTTTTGTGTATGTATGGATATTGGTGCTAGTTCCTACAGAGGGGTTGGGGTCTATGAAACTGTGTATACCACGCCAAAGGAGGCTGTATTCCATGTTGGAGGTGTATGTATGTCTGACCCTAGCTAGATGGCTATTGTGAGAGATGGTGACTGCAAACATGAAGACATGATGGTTACTTTGCCATGGAGGATGACACTGTATGGATGCAGCAGTGGTAACCCATTTTGTGTAATTTCAACTCCAACACACTTTCACCTCATGTATGAGTAGACCATATCTGCACCAAGGTGTTTTGTCATTCCAGTGTTGATGGTTCTCTGGCCATTTGTGTGCTGGCATGGGTACGTCTTCTAATGTATGCATGGGTCATTCAAGTAACCCAGGATCAGGGTACAGACCCAAATCCTAATACAGTTGATGAGGCCCATTTATGCAGAATGGGCTACCTGGTCACATGCTGGCCGGTAGGTATCTATGGTTTGAATAGGTGTGTTGGCAATGGTGAACTGCCCCCTGCAGTGTCGCCTGTGCATCTTACTGCCTGTACAGCATGGAGGCATGTATGTGTCTCATATATACTGAAACCCCATGGCCCATGGATTACCGCCCACACTTTGAGGTCTGACTGTATGATAGGATGGTTGGCCAGGTAAGGCTGGGGTGCTCACTGCAACATTGAACCATGTGTCTGTGACTGCACAGATGTCAGCATTTCCCATGGTTAAGAATGCTTGCACTCAGGGCAGAGTCATGTGTAGACTCCTAGCATTTAGCAGCATGGTCTTCAATGTCTACTGTGCTGACAGTTGTATGTTGGTAGTGATAACCTCACCACTTTTCCTAGTGAAAGCACTATGGGGGTAGTGAGAACCATTGACAGTGAAGGCCAGTTGATACAGATGGAGGCCATCTCTGGCAAAGCATTGTGGTCTGTTGACCATATCATCCCAGGCTCTCAGATACTGGAACCCCCTGGAATATCACAAGATAACAGGACACATATTAAGGCCAATCATTTCCTGATGTATTGCGGTATCAGCCTATGTGACAGTATAATGCTGCATAAGGCTAGGAACATACCTTCCTGGGACACATAATCAGTCTTCTCACTCATGTCTCACTGCATATAGTCCAGGGAGGTATATCTCAGGTCAGGCACACCAACATGGACTGTGAGAGACTCATTACAGTACCTGTTGGTGAGAGACAGCAGTGCATTTGTGATATGGTGGATTCGCTCAAGTAACTTTGACCATCCACATATACAGCCTGGTGAGAGGCATATCAGTGTGTCTCACAATGGAGTCTCCTATGTGTAATATGTTTGATATGTGGTGACGGCTTCATGGCTGTGGGAAATGTGGTAGGTTCTGTGTAGGGCTGTGATGATCCTGTGTGGCTTTGCCTCAGAGGTCTCCTTTGTTTGTGGATGTGTCTGTTGTGGATCTCTGCATGTGTGTGTGTGTGTGTGTGTGTGTGTGTGTGTGTGTGTGTGTGTGTGTGTGTGTGTGTGTGTGTGTGTGTGTGTGTTGTGTAGGTGTGGGTGGTGTGTGAAGTGTACTGATTGTGTCAACAACCTGTTCATGGACAGATATGCGGGATTGACAGGGACAGACCATGGACTGTAGCTTTCTAATGCCATTGCATCTTGCACTCAGTGTGTTCCTTGGTGGTTTTTGTAGATGGTTGTCCATCCCTGTACATGAGGCAAATGCAACAATGTGCCAGGGTGCCCATATCAACCAGACTGGCAGGGGAAACTGTAGGACATTGTCCAGCCATATATTCCAGAATATGAGGGAGGAAGGCCAGGGAAACCTAAGAGGTGGGTCTGCAGACCAGGTGCTTGCTATAACAGTAGCAGGCTGACACCACTGCATACAATGTACACAGGCTATGAACAAGCAGTAATAGGTGCAACAGGAAAATGCATTCAAACAGCTTATAGGACATGCAGCAAGCAGTAGGAAACATCAGGATCAGAAGGGCAATGCATGATGTATTGCCACTATGTTGCTGACAGCCACTTACATACTGTGGAGATAGATGGCAGGGTATGATGTAGGAGTTAGCTGTGAATAGTGCTGGCAAATATGGATGTGCAGGGTGTGTACATAATGGTGAGCAATGTATGTGGTCACGTGATCTGTCCCCCTCTTCATGTCTTTCAGGAGGGATGTCCCACCATAGGAATCCACCTTTCTCAGAATCAGGGACTGACACCATAATTGATGCCCTGAGACTCCATCACCAGGTCCTGTTGTCAAGGAGGCTCCAAAACCAGCAAGAATGTGCTGCACTATGGGCAGACCTCGTGGCATCAGTTAATCATGTGGGCCACCATGACAGGAGCTATGAACAGGTCCGACACCGTGCCACTGATATGATACATCGTGCATGGCAAAGGGCCACAGCTCTGGCCAGGAACCATGCTGGCACCAGTGGAGGGCCTGCTGCACAATAACCACTCTCAGCCACAGAGGAGTTCATGGCAAACCTGGGTTTAGCCACGAGATCACAAGAATCGATCACACCATATGTCGTGGAGGTGGGTGGCACAGCTTCCACAACCAAGGCGCATCCAGGTAAGCCTCCAGTTGTCATCACATTAATACTGTGGCATTCATAGTGGCCTCTCTGCATACCTGTACACATATGTCAGGTCAATATGCATTTGTGGGGGGGGCTTATAATGCACATGTGTGCACACATATTATGAATGTCAGCAATGTGGGTAGTATCACAGTTTGTACTGCACATGTTGATACATGCACATATCCTGTACCAATACCACATTTGTGTCTGCTGACAATACCTCTCCCTCAAAAATCCATAGATACCTCTGGTGTGGCCAGGGTCCATCATCCTGTTGCCAGTGAGTGTGGAACTAATTTATTATGGGTCATCTATAGCCTAGGCATGTTAAGGACACAACTGTTAAGCTTAGCCATATTGCAATATGTACATGTTCACTTGTGGAGGGGTGCACTGCAGTGCATTACATTGGTAATCACGGTAGCATATTTGCATGTGCTGTAACATATTAGCACATATTTTGTAAAGGTGTAGGCAGTCTGCTATAAAGGGGTGCATGTATCAACATGCTTCTGGCTTTTTGAATATTTACTGCTTAGCGACTGCATCTTAGCCTGTTTATACAGCTCTGCATTCTATTTAAACTGTTTTTGTGTTGATTAACTGTTTTGCACTCTTAAAAAGTTATTTGTTGCTTAATTTTACCTGTAGACTAACACACTCAAGTGTGCTAGCCACTTAAAAGCATTTATAGCATTTACTGTCTGTTTTTTTCCTTGTCTCTGTAAAAAAAAAAAAAAAAAAATCTCTTGTTTTCCCACCTTACTGAACTAGAGTAGTCCAGTTTCAGAGTTGCTGATCCCTGGGCTTTGTTTTTAGTTCCTGTTACTGATCCATTGCCTTATTAGGAAGGAGGGAAGTTTCTTTGCTTACCAGTGGGAGTGGGAAGCACTGAGCAGCCTTTTGTCCGAATTGGTGAAGTTTCAGCCAGAAACTATTAGTCCATTGGTCGTTTGGGCCAATTCCTAGCTCCTTTCAGCCCCTGCTATAAAACACGCTAAACACGTTTTCCAGCTTGTACCAACTCAGCACAGATCCTCGTGGTGGCCTGCAGAGTGATCCAAGCAGCAGAGAGCTAAAAGAGTGACTTTCTACCAGATATAAGTATTTTTGTGGCTTTCCCACTGTTATTAAGCTAGCGACTGCATTTCGCCTGTTTTACTGCTACTTTAAGTGATTTCTGCATTTTACACTGTTTATTGCACTTTAAGTTACTAATTGTTGCAAATTGTTTCTGTAGGCTACACACTAAAGTGCGCTAGCCGATTTACAGCACTTATAGCATTTACTGTCTGTTTTTTTCCTTATCTCTGTAATAAAACAAAAAAATCTCTTGTTTTCCCGCCTTACTGAACTAGAGTAGTCCAGTTTCAGAGTTGCTGATCCCTGGGCTTTGTTTTTAGTTCCTGATACTGATCCATTGCCTTATTAGGAAGGAGGGAAGTTTCTTTGCTTACCAGTGGGAGTGGGAAGCACTGAGCGGCCTTTTTGTCCGATTTGGTGAAGTTTCAGCCAGAAACTAGTAGTCCATTGGTCGTTTTGGGCCAATTCCTAGCTCCCTTCAGCCCCCTGCTATAAAACACGCTAAATGCGCGTTAGCACGGAGTTGCCACTGTTGCACACAAGAGCAGTGGCGGTTAAACAAGGTTAAACTATTCGGGACATCTAAATTCCACTCTTCAAATTTTCCCTTAGAACTACCTTCCTCGAGCTGTACTGCTGATCTAACCAGCATATCCTATAACTGAAAAGTTCATCTCTACTTGATTCCCAAGTAGACTATTCTCTATCTGTAAAGCCTAGCACTTACTCCTACAGTACTTGCACCTTGATAAAGCACTCTTATTATAGATAGTACCCCACCAGCCTAAAACCCACTTCCCCCGGAGTCCTTTGAAAGTCTCTTTATCTACTACTTCTAGTATGTCGAGGGATCAGTTGCTAGTGTCCTCTCCAGCTCAACTGGTGAACCTGGGAATATTGAGGCAATGTTATAATTGCCTCATGTACACAGACAATCCTCTCCTTCTCCCACAAAACACAAATACATGCGAGAGATGCAACTATACGGCCAAACTGGAGGCTGAGCTCTCTCAACATAGGACTGGCAAGACCAGACAGGAGGAGAAGGTAACCACACACAATACATACCCAGTCACACATGGTACCATCACAACTTCAAATCATACACATACTCACACAAAGACATACTTGGAGGCTCTGATCAAAAATTTACCAAAACAGCAGAGGCCACCAAAGCAGACACCCAAACAACTACCACCTCACGACCCAACACATGCAACACATAGACCACACAGTCAGAGTGTCAAACAGTCACAGCCCTTAAGGCCAAACAAAATGCCAGACACACTTGTCATTGGTGATTCCATAGTCAGACACACTGACATCCCGCTCACCAGACTGAGTAAGGAGAAGGTCACAGTAAGCTGCCTGTCGGGCGCTAGAATCCACCACATAACGCAAGCACTCAGGTCTCTCAACAGCAGGTACAAGTACGACTCAGTCATTGTCCACGCTGGTGTCAACGACCTGAGACGTACCTCCTTGGACTACATGAAAGGGACATCGAGGAGCTCTCTGATTATGTAGCCCAGGCAGGTATGACCCTGACCTTGAGCAGTATCCTACCTTCACCTAGAATGATGCCACAATACAGTGATAAGATGATCAGCTTTAATAATTGGCTTAAATTCTGGTGTCATTCAAAGGGATCCAATGTCTGTCTGCCTGGGATGACATGCTGGACAAGCCACGCTGCTTCGCAAGGGACGGCTTGCACCTGTCACCCTGGGCTTCCGGATATTGGCAAAGGCTCTTGCCACCCCCATAGTGCCTTTTTAGGCAAGGCTCAAATTCTAAACCTACCACCCTAGAACACCAAAAGGAAAAAAACTAAGGGTAATGCTGCTCAATGCCAGAAGTCTCAATCTCAAGATGCACGCACTCGAGGCCCTTCTCAATATGGAGAACATCGATGTCTGTGCTGTGACAGAAACCTGGTTCAAGGCTCCTGAGAGCACCCCAGCACTAACAGGTTTCACCTCATATCATGCGTTCCGTGCCCAAAATCCAGACAACACCAAGAAAGGAGGGGGTGTCCATATTCATAAAGGACACCCACACCTCAAGGTTGGTGGCAACGCGATGCATCGGAGACCATCCAGGTGCAATTAACCATAGGCAAGACTGCTCTGCAATTTGTAGCATGTTACAGGCCACCCTCTCAAACTCAGGAACCTCACATGGCCTTCCTGAAAACATTGGAGGGGATAAATGTATCTCCAAACACCATCATACTAGGTGACTTCAACTACCCTAATATAGACTGGGAATGCTACTCAAGCCCGAACACTCTAACCCAAAGATTCCTGGAGTTCATAAACTCAAATGCCATGGAACAACTAGTCACCATCCCCACAAGAGGAGAAAACATACTTGATCTCATCATCACGAACATGGGATCAAAATGTTCAACACCGGAAGTATACCCCTCACTGGTGAGATCAGATCATAAACTAATCTCGCTGGAGGTCCTCACCCCGCCCCCACCTGAAACAAAAAAGACCACAGTGAAAAACATCTCAAAAGCCGATTTCACACTTCTAAAAACTAGTGTGGTCTCCTTTAAGGCCCCTGAGCCAGTGGTAAACATTACTCAAACCGCTGAATCACTTACAAATGCCTTCTACCAGCACCTACAGGACTGCATGGATCAGGCAATCCCAAACAAACTAAGACTCTCTGTACCAAAGGCAAGCATCCAGTCTGGTGGACCCCAGCCATAAACAAGCTCTACAACAAAAGGAGGAAGCTACTACAAGATAGAGCAAAATCCTTGAAAGGTAAGACACCTTTGATCATTATAAGTAAAAACTAAGAGCTCTCATAAAATCATCCAAGGCAAATTTTGAGAGAAAAATCGCCAAGGACTCTAAAGACAATCATAAGGCCTTCTTTAGCTATGTTAGAAACCTAGGAGGAAACTCCCAGATATGCTCAGAATTAGTTCAAAATGATGTGAAAATTACTGAACCTACACACATTGCTAACATACTGGCTGACAGGTTCAGTGCAAACTTCCCTCCCCAAAAGGAGAGATATCTATTCCAGAGGATTGTAGCCCCAAACATCTCCAATGCCCAGGTGAGAACTGCCCTCACTAAGGCAAAAAACACAGCATCCATGGGACTGGATGGTGTCCCCGGCTGTGTACTTCATGAACTCAACGAGGAATTAAACCCACAGTTAGGACAGCTGTTTAATCTTAGCCTCACCTCAGGATACGTACCCAAGGAGTGGCGCACGCGACTGTGGTCCCACTTCATAAGGCGGTGCCTCCACAGACCCTGGAAATTACCGCCCCATTAGCTTGACAAGCCTTATCTGCAAAGCCATGGAGAGGATCATAATGGAACTCATAAATAAAGACATAGGGAACTTGCAGACTTTGGATCCAACCCAGTTTGGCTTTGTCAAAGGCAGATCCTGCCTCTTAAACTTGGTTGACTTTTTGAGACAGTCACCAAGGCCATTGATGAGGGAAAGGCAGTCCATACAGCCTACCTCGACCTGGCAAAGGCCTTCGACACAATACCCCACTCAGGTATCATCGAAAAACTCATCAGCTTGAATGTAAACCCATACATCACAAGATGGGTTGCAAACTGGCTAAGTGACAGAACCCACAGGGTCAGAGTTGCTGGAGCCATGTCAGACTCAAAGCCTGTCACAAGTGATGTCCCACAGGGCTCAGTCCTGGGTCCACTCTTGTTCGGCATCTACTTTTCTGAAGTACAAGCAAACACAGGAGGGTTATGGCTGACAAAGTTTGCAGATGACTGCAAACTGGGCCATAGTCGAAAACACATCTGACACAGATATCCTCCAGAAGGGCCTCACAGAAACGGATAACTGGTGCCAGAGCCATGGCCTGAAGTTAAACGCCAAAAATGCATAGTCATACCCTTTGGTAAAACAAGGTTACCCCTAGCTACCATATAGGTGGCAATCCACTGAGCACAGAAAAGTCATCAGGGATCTGGGGACCCAAGTTGACAGTAGCCTTTCGTTTGACACTCATGTTGCTAAAGTAGTTAGGAAAACCTTCTATATCGCCCACCTGATCATGAAGGGATTCACATCTAGATCAAGGGAGGTCATCGTCCCCTGTACTCATCACTCATTAGACCTATGATTGAGTACAATGCCCGTCGAATGTATCTGACCAGACACCTGCTGCAGCTTGAAAGGCCCCAAAAGTTCCTCACCAAAAGGATAAAGGGTCTCAAAATATGTCTTATGCTGCCCGACTGAAAGAACTCCAGCTCTATTCAGTCTCATACCGCTTGCTCAGAGGTGACCTGTGCCTGACATATAAGGCCATGTCAAACCCAGATTTGATGAATATGCTTCACCTCAAAAATCTAGATCCCTCAGAACCACAAGGGTGGAGACTTAAACCTTGACACGGTTATAAATAGAACGTGCTGGAGGGACAGATTCATCACCCAGAGACTCCCTATGCTGTGGAACAAAATCCCGGTACATGTGAGGCAGAGCACCTCGCTGGCCTTGTTCAAGAGGAATCTTGACCAATGGATGGGAGATTGCAGATATACCCCAGGGATTACTTCAGTATCACTGCTTGACAGAGGCACAGAAAAATGATAGGCATAGTTTTTATTCAAACTAAAGGGGTGGGGAAAGCCACATAACTATGGGCTAGGCTTATAAATGCCCTTGGGCAGATAGCCTAGTATGAACCTATGAACCTATGAACCTATTACTATTGTGGAAATGGGTGCACTGTATTGTAGGTGAAGGTCCATCACATACACTGACATATCACTTATCTCACAGGTGTATAGAGTTGTGGTCTGCTTGTGTGTTGTGCAGTCCATCAATCATACAGTGTAGTCTGTCTAATGCATTTATGGCACCTCACATGTGTGTGAGTGAGTGTGTGTGTGTGTGTGTGTGTGTGTGTGTGTGTGTGTGTGTGTGTGTGTGTGTGTGTGTGTGTGTGTGTGTGTGTGTGTGTTTATGGATCAGCAGACATTATGGTGCAGGAATTAATGTAGTCATGTTGTCTTCCCCTCACAGGTGACCATGGGGGTAGGAGTGTGTCCCCCTCACAACCTGATGTCAATGTCTCATCAGACTCTGATGATGATGGGGCCATAGTGAGACACAGGTGGGGTTGTCGGGGGCTAAATCTGTACCATTAGTTGACATCCCACTTCTTCCCCAATGTCCCCACACACATTCAGTATGCCCACACATACCCAGTCCTCAGCTGCCACAGATATTCGACAGTCAGTGGGTGGTGGCATTGAACAGGAGAGTGTGGTGACTATGGCATCTCTGACTGTAGATACTAGCCATAGTCAGACAGTTGACAAAGTCCCACACAGGCAGGTTGACAGAGGTGCTCAAAGGAGGACTGCTGCCCATCCAGCACCTATCAGAGGTGTCACAACATGTGTCACTCTATGCATGTTTCGGTCCGTCATGGAGGCACAGGCATGTTATGAATGATACAACAGATGGATGCTCAGGATCATGGATGCCACACTATCTGGCAAGCATGACTCCATCCACAGCATTGGTGATGCCTTATGTCATTTCACTGATGTAGTGGATAGACAGTGGGGTGAGACCTTGTCAGTCCTTAACCATGCAATGTCTGTGCTTGAAAATGTGGTGGGAGTAGAGCATTGGACATGTGGACGTAGGTCAGCAGCAACATCAGCTGATAGCCCACATGGCCATGCACAGTCATACTCCCATAGTGGCAGTACCACCAGCACTACCAAAGGGAGGGTGCTGTCCACACCACAGTGTGGCAAGCCATGGGTACATGGTCCTGGGTGGTCCTGTGAGGGACACAGACCCAGAAGACACCGATCACCATCAGCAAGTAGTACCACATCTGGCCCCGGACATGGTGGTGTCAGTGCCACTCCTGGCAGAACCAGTTCTCATGTTTGTGGCCGGAGACAGTGAACAGTACATTCTGCCACAGCTGTCCAACATACCCTCATGTAGGGCTGGCACATGGCTTGACTGTGTACATGCACACACTCACACATCACTGTCACATGCAGGTCACCACCAGACACACACATCTCCTCTCCTTGGCCCAGCTCACCAGCACCCCCTCCAGACACACACAAACACACACATGCACAACACACATACACACACACACAATGTCAACTGCGTGGCACAGCCTAGGTCTTTGGCAACCCCACATCATACCATGTGCATGTAATGACACTTGTGCCACATCCCTGTCATCCATGCCATTGATGCAGGGACCTGCTAATATGTGTCTGATGCACAGGGTGAATATAGTACACTTAATGGCAGTCTGTAGTGCAGCAGTATTATGCCCTATAAGGTGCTGTCTGCTGGCAACTGTCATGCATGCACACCAAAGTGTATGTACCTTTGTGCCATGATGCTGTATTACTGTTTGTATTGCTGACTGACTGTTGTCTCCCAGACCTTATTCTGTTTCTGTTCCAGGTGTCTGTGTGTCTACGCCATGGGAACCTGCTGCCAGTGCAGCAGCTCAAGATGGCATGGTGGCAACACAGAAATGTGACATCACCAAGGTATGGCTGTATATGTGCATGGTTACATAGGTGTGTATGTGTAGAACAGGGTCAAGGACAATGGGGAAGACAGCATAATCTTACATGCATATCCCTTGACACAGCATACTACTCCTAGTACATGTCACTTGGGATTTCCGTAGGATCACAGATTAATAGGATCATAAAAAGTTAGTAGGGTAATGGCCTTGGGTCCCTTACAAGCCTAGCCCTTACTTTATCCCTGACATAATCATCAATCAGCACCTGTTGCCCCTGTCATTAAGGGACACAGGTGCAACCCCTGGGATGAATTTGTGGTTTCCCATTCACTCATCACAGCTGAAATTGAAGAGAGTCTGCATGGTACTCTGTTTGGCATGTCTGGAAAGTGCATTCCTGAGAAAGGACAGCCTCTGGGAGACAAACCTGTCTCTCCAACAGGTTTTGTTGCTGTTGCATATCAGATTCAGGCCTGTCATGCTGGTAATGCGTGAAGTGTTAGAGTCACATATATGGGCCAGCTGTAGAAGGGCTGGGCACAACACTGCCATCTAGACATGCAACAGCCCACCTGTGGATAACCTGTCCAATACCGAGTGGGGCACTATTGATTCGAGGCTGTCTGCATAGAACAGATGTTGGAGGTCATAGATTACCTTCGTGGGTATTACTATGGCCTTTCCAGTTGCGGCAGATGTCTGGATAGGTACATATCAAGCATGCCATAGTGCTACATTATTGTTGCACTGACTGAGGACTATACAGAGGTAATGTTCACCTTTTATCTGGATGTACTTCCTTTACCTATGTGGTGAACCATGTACAAGGCTTTTCTGACAACTGCCGCTACTTGATGGCTGAATACAACAGTGTTATCAACCTGAGTACTGAGGTCTCACAACGCAGGTTGTGTGTTTATGGGGTTGCCGTTGATGTGGGAAATAGTGGGGCCATGTCCTTGCTGTATGGTATGATGGTACTGTTTTCTACATTCAGCTTGAGGTCAGGACCTTGCCACCATTCCATACCTGATGTAAGGCACCACTGCAGTGTGCTAACATCAATTGGTGGGTCAAGGACAGACAGCACACAACTTGCAGTTGCCACAGTTAGGCAGTACCTCCAAATATGAGTAGTGGCAGTTAGCATTCATGCCTAGATACATGTGGGTCATTTGAGGCAGCAGCTACTCACTCCGCATGTCTGCATATTGCACAGACATATGCAACACAGAGTAGGGTTGCTACTTTATGAAATGTGCAATGTTGGACACTTCTTGCAGTATCATGAGAGTTAGCATGACAAGCCATACCCACAGCAAGTGTAGCAGACAGGACTTCTCTTGTTCTTCCAATATGACAGCTTATGTTTGTCACATTTCCATAGCTTATGCTATTTCTCATAACATTAATGTGTTTCTGATGTACAATAACTGCTTCATGCAACTATTACACAACTTTAGGAAATGTTTGTTGTCCTACACTCTTGGGACCTCTGTATTGCTTGAGTTGTTGCCACAGGTCACACCTGGCTAAACATGGACTGCAACCTGCAGGATTGGACAGGTGGTGGCCATACCTCTCACCTATACAGATTTCTGCAGAATGTCCTGATATCTGCCACATATTTACGGCCCATTTTTCATAACATTGTGTTTTTCTGGAAAATTACTGTCAAGTCATTAAAGGCTAAAGTTAGACAATAATGACAGACATTTTATTTTCAGACTTCATACCCTTCTGAAAATTCATGGTAATGCACAACTTGTTATGCTATCAATTTTCTATGTTTGTAAGAGCAATATTTAAAAATTGTCTCTATTATTTGGCCTTTGTCCCACTTTTCTGTACGGCTTTATCCATATTTTTTTGCTATAAAGGGTTGAGAGGTATAATGGTGGGTCTAACACAGCCATACTGCTGTAAGGGGATATGCATTCATACACACATAAACTCGCAAAGTTTCTTGTTTTGGGAATAAAGCCCCCTACCTGTCTAGGTATATACACAACAATACTGCATATATATTGCATGCTTATGTGCCTGGAAAGTGTCTAATGATGTATCTAAGGTGAATGACAGCAGCAGCAGACACTGTAAGGTAATCCAATGGGGGGATTAACAGGGTGGAACAGGCCCTCAAAATGGTATAGGTTCATAAGTTCATAAGTAGGTGCTAGGCTATCAGCCCTAGGGCATATATAAGCCTAGCCAAGAATGTTCCCTGGATTTTGCCACCCAAGAAAATTATTTTCCTGTGCCCTTGTTGAGCAGAGCAACATAAGTGATCCCCGGTTTGAATTTCCTATTTCCCATCCAGTTGTCAAGATTTTTCTTAATAAGGGCTAATGAGGAGCTTTGTCTGACATGAATGGGTACTTTGTTCCAGAGCATGGAAAGTCTCTGGGCCAAGAATCTCTCCCACCAGCATGTTCTGTTTATTGTGGTGACAAGGTTTAGGTCCCTGGAGCATGTGGCTCACAGAGATTGGGACTTCTTTAAGTGTAGCATGCCCAACAGATCTGGGTTTGACATGGCTTTGTATGTTAGGCAGAGGTTGCCTCTGAGTAGGCGATATGCGATGGAGTAGACCTGGAGATTTTTGAGATGGTCTGCATATGGCATCTGTTTTGGGCTGGTAATCCTCTTAGTGGGATATTTCTGTGGCCTTTCTAGCTGTTGTAGGTGTCTTGCGAGGTGCATGCCAAAAGGAGTGTTGTACTCTGTAATGTGTCTGATGAGGGATGAGTAGAGAGGAACAATGACCACTTTTTTTCTGGAGGAGAACCCCTTTGTGATGAGGTGTGCCATGTAGAAGGATTTCCTGACTATTGTGATGATGTGATTATCAAAGGAGAGGCTACTGTCTACCTGTGTCCCAAGGTCTCCTATCACACTTTTGGTGTTTAGTAGGCTACTGTCTATGTGGTAGTTCATGGGTACAGTGTTTTTCCCAAAGGGGATGACAATGCACTTCTTGGCATTGAGCTTGAAGCCATCATTTTGACACCAAGCATCAGTCTCAGTGAGGCCCCTTTATAGAATGTCCACATCATTAGACAATTCTATTATGGCTCCTAGTTTGCAGTCATCTGTGAACTTCATTAGCCAAAGACCTGCTGTATTAGCCTGGATTTCTGAGAAGTAGACCAAACAGGAGAGGACCCAGGACTGAGCCCTGTGGTACTCCACTTGTCACTGGTCTAAAGTCGGATTTGGAGTTGGCTACTTTCACTGTGTGGGTTCTGTCAGTGAGCCAGTTGGCCACCCATCTTTTGACATAGGGATTTATGCTCAGTCTAGTGAGTTTATCTATAACTTCGGAGTGGGGGGATGATGTTGAAAGCCTTGGCAAAGTCAAGATAGGCTGTGTGCACCACCTTACCCTCATCCACGGCTCTGGTGACTGCTTCAAAGAAGTCAATCAGGCTTAGGAGACATGATCTACCTTTTACAAACTCAAACTGAATGGGGTCCAGAGTTTGGAGGTTACCTATGTCTTTGTTTATAAGCTCCAAGATGATACATTCCATGGCCTTGCAGACCAGGCTCGTCAGGCTAATGGGGCAGTAGTTTCCAGGTCTGTGGTGGCACTCCCTTTGTGGAGTGGGATAACCGTTGCTGTGTGCCATTCAGTAGGCACAAAGCTTGAAGTGAGGCTATGATTGAACATGGTACTTAGGTGGGGTGCCAATTCATTCTATGGTTCATGCAGAATGCAACCTGTGATGTTGTCTGGTCCCATGAATGCTGTGTTCTTGGCTTTGGAGAGTGCAGACTTTACTTGTGTGCCCATGATTACAGGGGCTTTGCTTTCTTTCTGTATAGACATGGGCCCTTTGGAGGGTGAGGGGAGTAAAGTTTGCACTGAATCTATCTGCCAGGATGTTGGCGATAGTTGGTTCTGTATATCTAATGCCATTGTGCTGTAGCTCAGAGCAGATCTGAGTGTTGCCATTGAGATTCTTGACATAGCTGTAGAATGCTTTATGGTTGTCTTTAGAATCAGTGGTGATTTTATTTTTGTAACTAGCTTTGGAGGATTTTATGAGGGATCTCAGCTTCTTACTGAGGCTGGCAAGGGAGTTCCTGCAGTCATGGGATTTTACTCTTTTTGAAACAGCTTCTTCCTTCTGTTGTAGAGTTTGTTTATGGCAGGGGACTACCAGATTGGCTTCCTTTTTTTGGAGGATAGAGTCTTGGTCCTGTTGGGGATGGCACGATCCATGCACTCGTGTATGTGCTCATACAGTGCATTTGTATAGGATTCAACAGTCGTACCTTTATTTTCCATCTGTATGGGTGTCGTGAAGTTTGCCACTTCTGTCTTAAGAAGTATGAAGTTGGCGTTGGAGAAGTTTTTTACAGTGGTTTCCTTAATGGGGGATGGGGGTGGGATATGGATGTCCGGGGTGATTAGCTTGTGGTCAAATCTGACCAGCGAGGAATTGACCTCTGAGGTAGAGCATCAATTACCCATATTGGTAATGACCACGTCCAAGATATTGCTGCCCCTGGTGGGGGTATGGACAAGCTGATCCAGGGCATTGGAATTTATGAATTCCAGAAAACTTTGAGCAAATGAGTTAATACATGAGTAGTTTTCCCAGTTGATGGTGGGGTAGTTGAAATCTCCCATTATTAGGGTATTGGGCTGTACATAATTATTATCCAGTATATCAAGAAATGTGGCATGAGAATCCTGGGGCATGGCAGGGGATCTGTTACAAGCTACAACCTGGATTGCAGTCTTGCTCAGTGTTTAGTTGCACTTGGATAATTTTGGATACATTATGTTGAACAATTAGCCTGGAGGTATGGATATCCTTAATGAATATGGACACACCTCCTCCTTTGGTGTTTTGGTCCAGGTTAGGTGGCCGAAAGTGCTGCATGAATTATAGCCTGGTAATGCAGGGGTGCTCTCTGGAGCCCTGAACCAGGTCTCTGTCACTGCACAGATGTCAATGTTTTCCATCTTAAGGAGTGCCTCGAGTGAGTGCATTTTGAGGTTTAGACTTCTATCACTTAGTAGCATTACCCTCAGATTTTGCTTGCTTGTACCTGCTATGACAGTGATTTTGTCATTTGAACCTTGCCTAAAAAAGGCACTATAGGGGAGGCACGAGCCTTAGCCAGTATCCAGAATCCCAGGGGCAACAGGTGCCGGCCATCTCTGTCAAAGCATCGTGGTCTGTTGATCATGTCATCCCAGGCAGATAGATACTGGATCCCCTTAGAATGAAACCAAAAGCTTAGCCAATTGTTGAAGTCAATAATTTTGCCCTTGTACTGTAGTATCATTCTGGGTGATGGCAGGATGCTACTTAGGGCTAGGGTCATACCTGCCTGGGCTACATGATCCACAAACTCCTCCATGTCTCTTTTCATGTAGTCCAGGGATGTACATCTCAGGTCATTCACACCAACATGGGCAGAGTCATATTTGTACTTGTTGTGGAGTGACCTGAGTGCACGCATTATGTGGCAGATCCTGGCACCCGACAGGCAGCTGACAGTAACTTTCTCCTTGTTTAGCCTGGTGAGTGGAACATCAGTGTGCCCGACTATAGAGTCACCTATGACTATTGTGTTGGGTACGTTGTTTTGCTTTATGGGCTGAGGTTGAATGACACACTGATTTTGTGGGCTTTGTGTCATTTGGGTATTGTTGGGGGGTGGTGTTTGCTTGTGTTTCAGCTTTGGAGGTCTCTGTTGTTTGGGCAGATTTTTATTGAAAGCCTCTGCAAATGTAGGTGTGTGTTTTGTGTTACTATGTGTGGGCTTAGGTGGTGTAGGTTATGATGGCTATGTCTTGAGTGTGGTGTGATGCAGGTGTTTGCCTTCTCCTCCTGACAGACTAGTCCAGTCTTGGATAGAGAAAGCTTAGCTTCCAGTTTGGCTATATAAGTGCATCTCTCACAGGTTATAGTGTTGGGTGATAGGAGGAGAGTGTTGTCAGTGTACATGAGGCAATTGCTACGTTGCCCCAAGATGCCCAGATTCATCAGGTGGACAGGGGAAAACACCGGAAGCTGACCCTTAGACATGCCTGGATAGGTGCTTATAATTTAAGTACTAAGAACTGTTTTCCTCTTGACAAGTCAGAAAAGTTGAGTGCTGCAGAATTTGTAGATTATATATTGCTTGCAATGAGTTTTGAACAAGTGCTGAGCACAAAGAAAACAGTTTTGAGTACTAAAATTAGAAAACTGGCTAGTTCTAAGGGAAAATTTGAAGAGCAGACTTTCTGGCACTGGGAATAGTTTAACCCTAGTTAAACAGTGCTGTGTGATGTGCAAAACCATGCAAACACAGGTTTTTAAACAGAAAGATGAAAGGGAAAGAAATAGTCCAAAAAAGCCAATAAAACTACAGATTCTGAGCCGAAACCACTCCTCCAGTGACAGGTAGGCTGCTCAAAGCTCACCACTCTCACTGATGAACAGAGAAGCTTCCTTCTTTCTTAGTAAGGTATGGGCAACACAGAAACTACAAAACAGCCTAGAATTCAGCAAAATCTGAAAACTGGACACTACTGGTTATAGAAAGGCAGGAAGCGAGTAGAGAGATAGGATTTCTTTTTCAAAAATTAAAGCTGATACAGTAATACAAACACTTTCAAGGCAGTAAAATGGCTATTGCACTTGAGTGTGCAGCCCTCAACAGTTAAACAGTTGAAAAACACTTAAAATGATCAGTTAAAGTGCAAACAGTATCAGAATTAAAAAAAAACAGTTCAAATAATTTGCAAAGTTAATAAAAAACATTCAGAATAGTGCGGTTAGCAACAATAAGCAATAAAAAGCAAAACAGAGGTACATAATCCACTCAAAGTCTCTCTTTTCTCTCTCTGCTGCTGTAGAACTCTGCAGGATGCCCATCTAGGATCTTGCTGAAGTAATACAAATGCAAAAAAAGTGCAACCATGGGTTTTTAAACAGAAAGATGAAAGGGATAGAAATAGCCCAAAATGGCCAATAAAACTACTATAACCATTGCACACACAAGGCAGCCACATTGCTATAGAGGATATGTCTCACTCACACACATACTCTTACAGAGTTGCCAGTTGTGAGATTAGAGCCCCTACCTATTTAGCTGTATATACTATAGTGCTACATACTTATTGCATGCACCACAGAGCTTATGTGTCTGGAGACTGCTAATTGTGCATCTAAGGTGAATGACAGCAGCAGGCCCTGTAAAGTAATCCAAGCAAGGGATTAACAGGCCCTCAAAATGGTATAACTATTGCACACACAAGGCAGCCACACTGCTATGGAGGATATGCCTCACTCATCTACACAAAGTTTCCAGTTGTGAGATTAAAGCCTCTACCTATCTAGTTGTATGTACTGTAGTGCTACACAGTTATCGCATGTGCCATGGAGCTTATGTGCCTGCAGAGTGTCTAATGCTGCATCTAAGGTGAATGACAGCAGCAGGCCATGTAAAGTAATCCAATGAGGGGGTTAACAGGCCTTAAAATGCATTGGCATTGCACACGCAGTCAAGACATACACACTACTGCAGGGGAATATAGTTATACACATGCACTGAGTTGCTATTATTGGGATTAGAACCCCTTCGTATTGAGCTGTATACACTATAGTGCTATGTACTTATCACATGCTCCACAGACCTTATGTGCTTACAGAGTGTCTAATGGTGCATCTAAGGTTGATGACATTAGCAGACACTATAAAATAGGCCAATGGGGGGAGGGGGTCACAGGTAGGCACAGGCTTTAAAATGTATTGGCATGGCACATACATGGACAGGAACTACTCACAGATGCAAGGAGATATATTTACACACACACACACACACACACACACACACACACACACACACACACACACACACATACGCATGCACTGAGTTGCTAGGATTTGAACTAGTACCTATCTAGCTGTTGACACTATAATGCTACGTAATTATCGCGTGCACCACAGAGCTTATGCATTTGGATAGTGTCTGCCACTGCTGTTGCTGTGGTGGAAGACATCATTAGCTGCTGGCAGGATGGCAACTTTTGTGGAGGACACCAGTTACAGGGCCATACAATGACTGACCATTGCAAAGACATAGACCTGTTGGGCATGTGTATTCTGCTGCATGTCAACTATATACCCAGTCACACACAAACAAGGCAGCTGATATGAGATTAGCACCCCTTCCTACCTAGTATTACACACTACTACTCACAATACTATTTGCATGCACCACTGGTTACAATTGATGTATGAGTGGCTGCAGCACTACATCACACTATGCCTTTCTGGGTCCCCCTCTCTCTCTCTCTCTCTCTCTCTCTCTTCCCCCTTCTGTCTGACACTCTCTCTCTTTCTCTGTGTGTATACACACACACACACACATATATATATATATATATATATATATATATATATATATATATATATATATATGTATGTATATATATATATATATATATATATACTATCTGTACCCGGCCACGCGTTGCTGTGGCTCAGTCTGGTTAAATGGAAAAGAAAGAAAAGAGAAAGCCCACGTTTCTAATATGTTTAATTTCACAATGCTTGTGGGTATACAATATTTTTTGTTGTTCCATTGTCTGTGCAGATATAGAGATTGTCTGGTTTGCCGACTCTAGAACATGCAACATATAATTGTCCATGTGAGAAGCAATCCGTGCGTAGATCTAAACCGCACAATTCTAAAGACTGGCCCTGAGCTTTGTTGATGGTGATTGCAAATGCCAATCGAATTGGGAATTGCAATCTCTTAAATTGAAATGGCATATCCATTGGAATCATAGGAATGTGAGGAATGAGGACATCTTCACCTTTGAAAGGTCTCGTCAAGATTGTTGCTTCTATGACATTGCTCATTAATTTTTTTACTGCAAGCCGCGTGCCATTGCAAAACTTTGGCTGGTTGATATTTCGCAACATGATAATTGTCACGCCGATTTTCAACTGCAGTACGTGCGGTGGCATCCCTGGCAGATCGAGTGAATTCAAAAATTCTGTTGGATAATTAACCGCTTCATCTGCTTCCACAACAGTGTCGACGGACTTGTATGTGACTGCCTCGCTTTGAATGTTAGACTGAATAATATTGTTAAGTTCATAGACGTCTTTGTTCTTGGCTGCAAGAATAGCTCATTCAGTCAGCCAATCGTGATTCTTATAATTGGTTTGAATATTGGGAAATACTTTTTCAACCAATTCTTCTTTTGACATCACTAAATTGCAGAAGTTATGAGGCAATGAAATTCGTCCTGAGGTCAGCTCAACCGGCACCTTTCCGTTCCCAATTTCCAGCAATTGATGTGAGAATATCTCAGTTGATCGATCGTTTTGCAGCTAGGCATGCATATTTGTAGTTAATTTTAACGTCTTTATGTGTTGCCACAAAGTAGAGTATTTCAGGCAAGCATTTATTTCGTCCGCTGGTGTTGATCGAGGAGAAAGAAGCAGATCTGAAGCTGCAGAACGCAATTGCCTTGCTCGCAACCGTGCATCCTCAAGTCTGGCTGCACGTCGCTCTGCTGCTTCCTCGGCACGTATTTGAGCCATTCTTTGTCTGTTTCACTCATTCGCTGATGCCCATTCTTCCTCAGTTTGATTTGCAATTACTCACCACACTGCTCCCGCTCCGCAAGTATGACGACCTAAGTTTGATCTTCTGCGAGGCATTATTTAGATGAACTAAAGCAGATCGATTGCACTGAAAAATAAGTAAGAAAGTTATAACAAAAACATATAAAATTGCATATTTGTATACAAATATATAGAATCCATAGTAGGATATAGACTCCATAGTAGGTATATAAAAACACGAGCGTATTCGAATGCAACGTGTGACATCTATATAATAGTAGGTATATAAAAACACGCACGTATTCGAATGCAACATTGTGTGAAAATTTCAAAGCAATCGGTGAAGAACTTTCAGAGATTTAAGATTTTGAACAAACGAACATTTACATTTTTATTTATATGTACATATATATATATATATATATATATATATATATATATATATATATATTTATATGTGACCTATATATATGTGTGCCTATATTAAACCCAATAGATCCAGATATATGTTATATGTGCCACATACAGATAGATAAGGGTAATTGTGTCTGATGGGTATAGGAACAGACAGATGAAGTATACATAGCTGCCTGTATGCACAGATGTATATGGACATCACAGTTCTATAGTCAGATGTGAGTTCAGACATGGGCTGAAATTAGCTAAGTGTAGGAGCATGCCCAGTATGACCATCATTAATTACAAAAGGACTCCAGGCCAGAACTACCTGTACGCCAATCCAGGATTTTTTGTGCTACAGCCAATTGTCTACTGGACCTGGTGGAACAGTCCGGCACCTCCCAGATATATGGCCTACGGGATTTCCTGGCTGTGTGCTGTTTGTAATATCTGACCCATATGTAGGGTGTGCACAGTGTGTATTGGATTGGACAGAGTTTTGCATAATATGTCTTGTACGTTTTACATAGCACTGTGATTTCTTGGTACGTCAGTGGCAGATCATTATAGATTGATGTGAGGAAATGCTGACAGACATTTGGGTTATCAACTCCATACACTGCAGGGAACCTATGCTACTACACAAGCTGTTATATTCTGTACTTACTGCATTAGTCTGGCCAGTAGTTCATCCTTCCCCTTATATGTGGGTGTTTATCCTGCCCTGCTCCAGTTCCTGGCTTTGTCCACAGCTGCTGCTCTATGTAGCTGTAGGTATGCTGTAACTGGTATAAGAGATATAACACCACACACAGGGTTACATACTTCACACCTCTGACTGTACCTGTTTTGCAGGTTGTCCAGCATAGTGCTGCACACATCTGCTCCGCTCCTCAGATATTTGTTCTTGTACTGTTATTATAAGGCTACATGTTGCCCACACCTCTCATACTCTTACAGCCATTAATATTGACAGGGCCATATATAACAGTGGGACATAGACCCAAACATGGGGACAGGATTTTAATATTGCTCTTACAAACCTAGACAGTTGGTGGAATGGCTTTGCTTTAGCATGCATTTTCCAATTGGTATGAAGTCTGCATCTCACCTGTCTGTTATTAGTTGCTCACAGCAACCTTTACTCATTTGCCAATAATTCACCAGAAAACTGCAAATGCTATGACAAACAGAACAGATATATAATCCAGAAAGGTGGACATTCTGTTAAACTTTGAACATTTGTGAAGTATGGATGTTGCCCACTAACTTGCTGTAAGTACTGACACAGTTATGTGACAGCCTTTATATCCTGCTGCTACACTGACTTGTTACAACCTGCTGCTCTACTAGCCACCATCTAGGTTACTGAGGGATGTGTACTGTCCATATCCATGGCCCTCTGTCCCTCCATTGTGTCCATCTTTGTCCAGCTTTCTTACAGTAAGAAATACTGACATAAGGACAATCTGTAGAACTCCTACCATAGCTGTAGCTCACATGCAAAACTATAGTTGCAGCCAGTCTCGAACCATGTACCCCATTAACCATGGTAATGCACTTACCCACTAAGCCACAGCAGCCACCAGGTAGTGCAGTTTACTTCCTGACACTATCAACCACAGACAAACATTGACCCCTGCATATTGGGGAAATGGTATGATCAGGTTGATTGGGACAGCCCAGGGATTTTGTGGTCTCCTGTTATTACCTTGCAAACATACTGTGACTGCAGTCGTATGGGGACATGGGTGTGTTGAGGGTAGGGGACTCTAGCACTGACAGTCAAACATCTGTCCAATGACCCCACTGTATGTCATTCCCTCACATTGTGCATTGGGTTTTGCTGGCTTGGGGCCTACTGCATATTAAGGGTCGGCCAGTATTGGACGGAGACTTCTTGTTGTCCCACACAGTTGTCAGTTGTCTGCAGCTATCCCAGTAGCCCACTCTATTCCCTTGCAGCAGTTCCATACATATGCTACCACAGTCTACTACTCCATTAATTTCTTGTAAAGAAGAGTGACATACTTTGTGCCATCAGCGATTGAGATAACAGTGCTTCAGGGATGTCTCTGTCTGATGCGTGCCATACACAGCCAATACATGGTAAGGTACAGGTTGTGTGGTGTGGCTGGCATCCTTTTTAATGTGTATGTGAGTCAGAGTGAGGTGTCAGTCCCTAGGTCCCTATGTTGTCAGTGCATGTGCTATGTGTTGCCTGTTTGCCAAGGCTAGGGCATACTGGGCATGCTTATGTCTGCCTACAGGGATAGGCTCAGGGGGTTCCTCCTCTGAGTCCTCCTGTGTCTGTGGGGACCTTGGCACTGATGGGGGGTTGTGTGTCCCTTCCCCTTGATGTTCCTGCTGCAACTGTTTCCGCAGGAATATATTGTGTAGCATGGCACATACTGTGAACATGTGTGCACATGTGGCTGGAGAGTACTGCAGGGCTCCACCAGATATATTGAGGTAGAAGAACTGTGACTTGAGGAACCCAAACACATGCTCTATGATGTTTCTAGGTTGTGTGTGTGCCTCATTATGTCATTTTTCAGTAGGTGTGTGCACATTTCTGATGGGTGGCATCATCCATGGTTCTAGTGCCTAGCCAGCATCTCCCAGTAGATGGCTGTATGGGATGTTCCCCCAGAAAACATCTGGTATAGCTGTGAGGCATGCCAGATGTGAGAGCTGTGATAGCTGCCAGCACACACATTCATGATAATGCCCTGGGCATTGCACACAACCTGGCAGTTGATGGAGTGATATCCCTTGCAGTTGATGTAGACTCTATCCTCTTCACCGGATGGTGCTTTGAAGTGCGCATGAGTGCAGTCTATGGCATCCAGTACCTCAGGGTAGTGTGCTACATGGTGGAAGAGATGCATATTGCTGACCTTCTCCTCAGGGGTGCGGGGTAAATAAATGTGCTCACTGGCATGTGCTTGCATGGCATCCAGGACCTTGTGGTGTACCCTGGATACAGATGCTTGTGAGATCCCCATTATATCCCCAGTTGGCCTTTGAAAAGTACCTGCAGCTGTTATTCTAAGGGCTACATATACCTTTGTTTACACTGGGATGCGTTTCCCTCTGTTGGCTCTGGGTCTGAGTTGAGGGCGGCAGAGCCCGGTGAGTTCTTGTAGTATGTCCCTGTCAACTCTGTAGTGCTCTACAATCTCCAGCTCATGTAGCCCCTGGATGGTCACACTGGGCCTGAACACTCTTCTCCTTCTCAGTCTGGGCCTATTGTTAGCATCATCATCTTCACTGACCTCAGCCTCAAGCACATACAGATGTAGCAGAGCAGCAGCAGCCACTAACATTTTGTCAGTTAAACTTCCCAAGTGTGTACTCCAATGGTGCAGAGTATGTGGGAAAATCAGATTGTAGGGTGTATGCATACTTTATAGTGGTGTGCTGCAGTTGTAGCCTGGGTGATTGGCTCATTATGCTGCATTCCACCTGATAGGTATAGCATTGGGGGTTTGAATGGGCCTGTGTCTGTTGAACAAGGCTTATCAGTCATTTCTACCTGATTGGCTTTCTCAGGCAATTTTTTTTTATTTGTTTTCCTGTTTCTTTCACTGGTAAGAAGTGTGGCATGCCACATAAACCCGTAGTGCTAGTATAAACAATACTCAGCAATTTTGACCCTCCTACAACCATGGCCACGCTTAGCTTTTCTTAAACTAGCTAAAACACACTCAGCAACATGAGACACACACTCCCTGCTTAGCTGTGCTTAGCTAAGTTCAAACAGGCGCCACTAAGCTACAATCCACTTTAACATACTCTGACACACCCACTTGTGATATCAGCTACATGTTCTGTCTACACCAACATGGTTCTATCCCTACCACAGTTTGTACCTGTGGACATGGTGGCCCTTTTTGCTATTAAATAACCCTGGCTCATTTACATGCACCTAATTGCATATACCTTAGATACTTCACTACAGCAGGGCCTGTCTCCTTAACAACCACTGTAACCTGCCATTGTATGACTCTGTCTGTTGGGCACTATAATGCAACACTTTTGCAAGTGTCTAATTTTCATTTTATAAATTTTTTTTTTTGCATAACGGCATGTTTGCCCATCACTGCATGCTGCTTAAACGTGATGTATATATTAAAAAAAATGATATTTTTTATTATATTGCATTGCTTTTTGGAATTACTGGCCATAGGTTGGACATTTGCAAGCCTACTGTGCACTGTCCACCCTTTTTTGGGGCTTTTACAGCCCCTGTTTAAATTTTAAAGTCTGGTACACGGTTTCTAACCTCGTACATTTCCTACATTGACACAGCACCTACATGGGTGCCTTTCTGCTTGCTGAATCAGAAATCAACCTCATTTGCATGTTTTTCACCAACTTATAAGGTGACTAGCATTCCGCAGACACCTCCGTGTCCACATGCATGTTCATGCCCCCTCAGCCCTGTTTCCAGGATTGCTCGGTGGCCATGTTCCGTGTTCGGGCCACAACACTATTCCTACACTGAGAATCACTCCATGTAGGGTTTATTGAATTTGACCCACTAAAAGGCTGCTCTGTTTACAAGATTAATTTGTAATAGGTGTCATAAAAAAATATATAACTGAACATCTTGTTAAAGTACTCAGTACTATATCTGATAAAATCACTACCTAGTGTATGTTAGAACACTGTAACTAGCTGAATAATATTCTTGTTGTTGTGTAATGTTACAGGGATGAACAACTTATGTTGCCAGCATACCTCTCAATCTCTCAGAGCAAGAAATCTGGACAAAGCCAAAAATAATGGTGGGGCAAACCGCCAAAAACAAGGACAGAACAGATTTTAAATATTGCTCCTGTAAAGTCAGATAGTTGCTAGAATAACATGTTTTGCATTATTATATATTTTCTGTGGGATATGAAGGCTGAAATTCAAATGTCTGTCATTATTTATTATTATTTAGTGACTTCAATCTTCATGTTGGTATCTCAGAATCCCATTAGAGTGGGTGGGGGCTAAATGATTACATATGCAAATTTTATGTTAATCAGTGTCCTGATTTTTGGTCAGTTGTACCTACTTTTCATGGGCCTTTGATCAGATTTTTGATGTTTCCGAGTTGAGAGTTATGTTGCTAACTGTGGATGTGTATGACCAATCATAGATGTGCGTTGTAGGGTAATAAATAGGGATCACAGTAGACACTGGATAAATAAACACTTATCTAACAGTCTGTCAGCAGTGCAAGTGTAAACCAAGCAACATCACACATGAGCAAATGAAGATCTGAGAATACTAAATTGAGATCCAGCAACAAAAATCACTTGCAGATCACTAAAGCCAATAACTTTGCTGGTGAAGCACTATTCTCTTGCACCATAGCCAAATTATGGAACTCCCTCCCACCGAGAATTACCTCCGTACCATCATGCACCCACTTCAAAACTTTACTAAAAGCACACCTAAAAACATGCTGGCTATGCCCTTGCAACTCCCACTCTAAAATCACGCACCCCATCCAACCACTACCTTTCATTCCACTCCACTAACTACCTTGATTATAGCAAGCTCAGATGCTCATAAGCCTAGTACTTATTATACAACAGGAACTTCTTATTGTAACATTTGTTAATGTCTGTTATGTACTTTACAGATAAAGATTCTAGTTGTCTACTAATGTACTATGTTCTTCATCTGTAAATATGTTGTAAGTAATTGCTATGTTATATTGTTAATCGCTATGTAATCCAATGTAACTACTGTCTGTTTATTTTAACTGTGGAGCTTTTCTCCCCGAGCCTCCGCTGAAAATGGACCTACATCCAGTTGGACACTCCCGGTCAACAAATGTAAATAAATAAATAAATTAATTAATTAGTTAATTCTAGCAGAGGACAGAACAGACCCTCTGACCAGGCATATGAAAGACAAACAACCAAGCACAGTGCTAAGCAGCAGTATTACAGCAAAGTAGCAAACTGGCTGCTAAATACACAAGTAAGTGTACACAACCCAAACAAACATTTATTGGAATGCATGTTTGTGACACACATATGCCATCTCAAAGACAACACACAGGTGTAGGCATATATGTATGATTGTCAGTGGCCTAAATGGAACGTACGTGAAAGCAATTTCAACACACATACATGCAGCAATGACATGTAAGAATAATTATGTTCACAAATCTATTGTACAGTTCAGAAAAATATTAGACTGTGCATATGAATTTCAACAATGTGCAATGGTTAACAATCAATGATAATGTGAATAAGGATGTATTGCAAGCAGTAGCCAGCAAATTGTGTGCATATGTCCTGCATCTGTATAATCGCCATAGATTTGGCACATGATGACCTTGTAAACAAATTAGTACTTGACAATAGACAATAACTGCAACAAAGGCAAACATATCTGCAAAATATATTACATTATTACAAAGGTGGGAGTGGACAACCTGGGTTCATACCAAGGAAGACAACGATGAAGCAAAACAACACTGTAAGTTTCACACTGCAAATGCATGTGTACATCACACAGAGTGCTGTTGAAGCCAACCCAACATACATTTAAGCAAATGGCAAATGTGTGCCACATGGGCAGACTGCATTGCTGATGTCATCAAAAATGAGCTTGAATAAATCACCCATACACAGTGTTGTACAATCAGGTAACATCGATCGGCATAGGCAAACAAGCTAAGAATTTCCATCACATGCACATATTCTGACATGCCAATGTGGAATAAAGAACTGCAGTTATATGCCACAGACCCTGCTCATTACTGAGCAGAGGACACTCCTGGTAGCATTATTACAGCACATCAACAATAAGTCATTAAGTGCTCACATGTCAAAGGTACAGTGATGTTTCTCTCTTTAATTTCTACAAGTCATTTGGGTTTCTAATACTATTACGGGAATGAATCCCATTCCTAAGTCAAAGTATGATTAAAGTTTGTGAAATTAGAATTGTTTCTATCTTTGATGTTAGCCAAAAGTGCTCTTCTCAGTGTTTCAGTATGGACCCAACTATGTGCAGAAACATGTACATAGATCATTCAATGTATACAATATTTGCCAAAAGGTGTGAACTTACTCATAGATTCATAGATTCTTTGATTGTTACTAGGCTAATGACCTGGGTAGCCTTTCTAAGCCTAGCCAAGTTTTCCTGAAAGAATAATGATGTTCTGCATCCAAATAGGACATTGAGGGCCGGTCTTATGTGAATAATGAATGGATGTGAAAATGTAACATAGACAAACACAGCATATCATACTGTTACTAAATAAATAATCATTACAAGGGTGTATACATGAATATTAAATTAGTGTCCTATGCAGTCAGTAAAGCAGGACTGCCCATATGTATGGCATACCATTATATGACCCAAAATGGCATCAGCATTGCCAACACATTCCACACAACATGACATTATTCCAGTGGGACAGCATGACAACTTTCATTCAAAACACATATGGGCAAGGAAATGTCTTTCTGTTGCACATATATAATATGGAAATACATAAATCTTAACTATACCACTGTGGTTGTGCTGATCTATGGCCAAAATGTGTTGTCTGTGAGTTTCTGTCACTAAAACACATGTTTACAGTGTAATTGTTGCAGCAGTAGCTGCATGTTAACTGCCATAATACATGGACAGCTGAGTGTGGCAGGAATGTGTAATGTGTTAATGTGTGTTATGTACACATTAAAACATAATTAAATGTCACATGATGATATCTGCAATGTATGTTTGCACCTGTAACACATAAGCATGGCAGCTAAATGGTATGCATGCACAAGACTGCATATACAGTCCAATCAATTATATGGCAAACAGCATGGTGGCAGTATTACAAAATACTTACAAACCTGAAGGACCACCCTGATTGGGATGAATATTGTGAATGATTTTTCAGGCTATCTCCTTGAATGAGTCACTTATAGCCTGGGCCATATCCTGACAAAAATTCACCATTATGCCCCTCATCTATGTGCAAAACACATTGATCACTACCTACCAGATCTGCTCCTGATAATCATCTCTCTATTGTTCCTGGCTTCATCTCTTTTGAGGTATAGAAGGGATGATGGCACATCCAGGTCCAGCTTCCTCATCATCATCTTCATCATTGTCATGGTCATCATCATCTGAGGACTCTAGCATTGGCCTGGCATACACTTATTGTCTATGTCTGATTGGAGATCATCTGTGGGTTCCATGCTCTGTCAACATGATTCACAACACAAGACAGAAATTACATATGTATACCCGATACTACCTGTCTGCATAACAAACCCTCTGTGACACAATGAACAGATAGAAAACAGTCCCATGAAATGTTAAAATATGTTACAACCATAGTCCACTGTACCACCGTATGTGATGTATGTCAGTAATCAAAATCATAGCAATGAAAAGCAAATGTTTATCAGGCTGCACATTCTGATGAAGATCATAGCTGACATTTAATTAAAACTGATGTGCACATCTGCAATCTAAGATACAATAATTAACATTCTGTCCACATGTGAGTTCTGCATATCAGAATATGAGAATGAAGGTGTCTTAGCATACATCAAAGGTCTCATTTAAAACACAGTTCAAGATAAAATAGTGCAAGCATGACCAAGTAGCACAATTATAATCAATAGCTTTGCTGCTAGTGAATGGCTCTTCATGCACATAACACTTTACCTATGTCACATTATCGATAGTTATGGACATGTCCAATGACAGAACATGTCAAGGTCACTGTATCCATCACTCAATGTGAATAGCTTAATCAAGGCCATGCAATGGCATGCATAACCCAGCTTACCAGTGGATGTCATGACATGACCTGAACAGTTGTTTATTGACCAGCTTTAACATGGCAAGCATACACAAAGCATGCACATGTAACATATCCTGACATTTGAAGGGAAGCATTTACTAACACTGCCTCATGCAGCATTCCCATAAATGTCAGCTGATAAAAGAAAAGTTTGAAAATAACAACATACCATTAGTATTGGGCCTGCACTGTTTAATGATGATGTCTGCCTCAGTAAACTGTCTAACAAGAGATCAGAAGTTCCATTATTTTTCCCTTGCATGTGTTCTCTTATCAATTATGTCTTTGTGTGAATGTAAATTGTAGCCCATGTGTCTGTGCTTGTAATGAGTCATATGAACAGCCACCAATTAACATTGCTATAGTGAAGACAAAGTGAGATGACAATAATGTGGAAAATATGAAAACCATATGACAAACAGCTGAGCCAGGCAGCATAGTCATTGGCTGATCCCACATCAATATAATGAATACAACACTACCAAATAGCAATAATGTTCAGTCATAAACACAGCCACAGCGTGTGACACATGAGAATCTAGTATATGTTGTGCAAACATTATTTCCTGTCTGCAACTATATGCATGACCTACCTATATTTATTACAATCACTACCCTGAAAATACAAACATCCTGATGATGCTTACTGATTATGAAATGGTGCAAATAAATGCTTATGTGCACAAGTATCCCCAAACACAGGATACAAGCATATTATAACAAAGCCATTGATGGTGTTGTAGGCAGATGCAACACCAATGTTAAACTGATAGGCATGCCACACAGTCTGCCAACAATAATAAACACTGATACAGCAGACACCCATTTGCTATATGAAGAGGCAGGCAATTTACAATATATTGGTCACTGGGAATGACATCCACACATACAAGTGTAACAACACATGCAGTATAAAAGCAGACAAAGAACTTTAGACTCATATGTAAAACATCCACCTCAAACTCTTGGTGACAGTTACACATGCTCAACTGTAATTTAGGTTGTGGTCTACAGTTCAAAAACTATCTTCAGAAAACATGGCTTGTTGCTACATGTTATTTAAATATAGATGAATGAAACAAAATCCACATCAGCAGAAACAGCAGCAAATAGTCCAATAGTAAGTGTTTTATTAACATCCACTTTTCGTTCAAGAAAATTGAACTTCTTCAGACAAACATCAAAAGGAAACAAATGTAAAAAAACTCCTTAAATACACAATTAACAACACATGGTACATTTGAATGGACCAACCAACTGGTTAAAATGTTTCGTTTTTCTTGGTTTTAAATATTTTATGTTTAGACACATTTTCATTGACAATTTTTTATTTCCTTTTGGTTAGTTGTTTGATTTCAAAACACAATCTGTAAAGATCTGACTTTTGTATGTAGTAGCTCTTTAAGAAGCTTTGAGATCAGCTTTTTCCCACAAATTGATGTCAGCGAGTTTTAACCAGTTGGTTGGTCCATTCAAGTGTACCATGTGTTGTTAATTGTGTATTTAAGGAGTTTTTTTACATTTGTTACCTTTTGATGTTTGTCTGAAGAAGTTCAGTTTTCTTGAACGAAAATTGGATGTTAATAAAACACTTAATATTGGACTCTTTGCTGCTGTTTCTGCTGACGTGGATTTTGTTTCATTCATCTTAGTTTGTTTCTACTTCTGTTGCTTATGTTATTTAAATATATTTGTATTTCAATAAGACTTGTAAGCACAGGTATAGTGTGAGTATTGCACTTTCCTTACTGATATATGATGGGTATTCCTGCATTATAAGCAAAATACATGGTAATGTCAAAAATATGGGCCCGTAACAAGGATCAGATGCATTTTATTTAACAAAACAGACAAATTAAGCAACATACCTCTCTCTCTCTCTCTTTCTGCTGCTCCTCTAGTCTGTGCATCTGCTCTATGCACAGGGCACAGTTATAGGTCTTGTCCTTGTCACCTGCAAAAAGAAAAGAGCAACTATAAATGATGTAGCCCTCAAATAACAGTGATAAATATTACGCATATGTTCTAGAAATATACCTTTTGAAGAACATCACAGAATAACCATATACATTTTCCAATGTTACACATAGAGTCCTTTACATCTTGGAACAGAAATGAGCACAGAGTGGAGGATCTCAGATTCAAACCTGCAACTCTAACTACATCCATATGTCTATAAGTTCATAGGTTCATATGTGTTTACTAGGCTAATAACCACAAGGGCCTTTTTAAGCCTAGCCATGCATACCAAATCTCTGACAAGTTCTGATACCCTTGATAAGTGTAAGCATTGGCCTGAGAGATGAACCATTTACAGGTTACCTGCGTCCATTAGAGACATAGGTGCCAACCCAGGGATGAATTTCAAGTTTCCCATCCAATTGTCCAAGTTGCACTTGAATTGGATTAGGGAGGAACTCTGCTTTATATGAATGGGGAGCCTGTTCCATAGACGTAATAGTCCCTGGGATACATACCGATCTCTCCAGCCAGTCCTATTTATATCACAGGCAAGGTTTAACTCTTTAAAACAGGTAATTCTGGTGCTGTTTGTTATGTGGATATGCAGGAGGTCCATCAGAGTTGGTTCTGACAATGCCCTCTATACCAGGCATAGATCTCCCCTCAAAAACCTGTAGGAGACAGAATACAGGGATAGGGCCTTGAGGCAGCCTACATCGGACATTTTACTTATGCCCTGTATTCCTTTAGTGAGGAGCCTCTGTGGATGTTCCAGTTGTTGGATATGCCTGGTTAGGTACATACCAAAGGGGGATAGCTAGTACTCAGTGATAGGTCTGATGAATGCCGAATACAGTGGAACAATGACTTCCTTGGACTTAGATGCCATACCTTTATTTATAAGTTGTACAACATAAAATGATTTCCTCACTACTGTAGACACGTGATGGTCAAAGGCCAGATTACTGTATATGTGTGTCCCTAAGTCCCTAACTGCTGGGTCAAATCTAAGGGGTGTGCTGTCAATATGATAATTACCAGGGATGGATGAATTTCCAAAGGACATTATTATGCATTTCTTGCATTTAGTTTTACTCCATGGCTCTGACACCAGTTGTTTGTCTGTGTTAGCCTCTCTTGGAGAACATTTGTGTCAGTGTGAGATTCAATGACAGCTCCTAATTTGCAACCATCTGCAGATTTAGTCAGCCAGAGATGACTGACATTGGTCTTGACTTCTGAGAAGTTAATGCCAAAAAGGAGCGGTCCAAGGACTGATCCTTGTGGGACTCCACTTGTGACTGGCCTCTTTGTAGAGTTGGACTCCCCAACTCTAACTTCCTGGGTCCTATCTGTGAGCCAGTTGGCTATCCATTGGGTGACATCAGGTTTGTACCTAACCTCTTGAGTTTGTCAAGAATGCCCAAGTTGGGTATTGTGTCAAATGACTTGGCGAGGTCAGGTAGGTAGTGTGAATGATTTTTCCCTCATCCATTGCTTTGGTGACCTTCTCAAAGAAGTCTACCAGGTTGTGTAGGCATGATCTGCCCTTGATGAAATGAAACTAGGTTGCATACCATGTCTGGAAGTTTACTATATCTCTGTTGATCATCTCCATGATAATCCTTTCCATGGCCTTACATATAAGACTAGTGAGACTTATGAGTTTGTAGTTTCCAGGGTCTGTAGATGGCCCACCTTTGTGCAGAGGGATAACTATTGCCTTTCTCCATTCATGAAGCACAATGCCTGTTTGGAGGCTATAGTTAAATAGTAGTTCCAGAAGCCCCAATAGGTCATGTTTCATGCTATTTAGAAGGCATCCTGGGATATTGTTTGGGCCCATTGACAGCATTAAGGACCTGTTCCCTAGTGATAGTAGGGGGAGGTATATTTGATGATATTTCCTGAGGGAAGGTTAAGGGAGAGAGAGGGATAAAGTTGGAGCTGAATTTATCAGCCAGGAGGTTTGCTATATCTTCTGGCTCAGTATAGGTGACTCCTTTTACATTGAGTTCTGCACATAATTGTGTTTTGCCTTTGAGGTTGCAGACATAGCTAAAGAATGCTTTGTGGTTGTCCTTGGCCTGGGAGGCCAAACTTACCTCAAATTTGGCTTTGGTAGACTTTATTTGTCCTCTGAGTTGTTTGTTTAGTTTGATTATAGTGCTTTCATCCTGCTGGGTGCTGCACCTCCTAATTTATGCCATGATTTTCTTCCTCCTGTTATACAGCCTACTGATTTTGTGATTCCACCAGGGTAGCTTGTGTTTTTGAGTTAGTTCTGTATTTCTTCTTGGTGGGTACAGCAGCCTCTATGCAGCTGCTAACATGCTTGTACAGGGTTTCTGTGAACAGTTCTGCATAGGCAGCACTGTTCTCAGGGTTTATGAGGGCTTGAAATTTTGCCTGGTTCTCATTTAATAGCAGGATGTTAGCCTTAAAATAGTTCCTGAACAGTCCAGGTTTAGCTGGGGGCCCAGGTTTTATTTTTAATTAAAAGGAGACCATTTTGTGGTCTGACCTTACCAGGAAAGGCATTACAGTAGGCAGTGTGCAACATTCTCCCATACTAGTGAGGACCAGATCCAGTATGATTGCACCTCTGGTTAGTGTATTGACTATCTGGTCCAGGAACTTTTTGTTTACAAAATCCAGGAATCTCTGTGCATGTACATTTGGATTTGACATCATATAGGATCCCCAATTAACAAAGGGTAATTAAAGTCATTCATGAATATGGTATTGGGTTGGATGGTTAGTGTTTGTAAATAGTTTTAAATACATGGTATGGGTTTCCTGGGTTATGGAGAGGGATATATAACTTGCAAGAAAGTGGTATTCAGTTTTTTCTATGGTGATTTTAACATGGAGCAGTTCAAGTGCATTGTCCTGTTTGACCAGCCTTTAAGTATATTTATTTTTTGTGTAAATAGAGACACCTCCACTTTTAGTCCCTGCTTGAGAGGTAGCTGACCTGAATGTGAGGAAGGCATTATAACCTTGCACTGTTTGTGTGATCCCTGTAGCTTTAACCCATGTCTCAGTGACTGCACAGATGTCAGCATTCTCTAGGGTAAAGAAAGCTTCTAGGGAGTGGAGTTTTTTTGCTTAGACTCCTAGCATTAAGCAGTAATACCTTTAGATTTTCTTGGTTTTGATTTGCTATGTTGGAAGTACTTTCAGATTACCTAGCTAATCCATCTTGCATAAGAGTGCATTACATGAATGCAGGGAAAACACTTAGGGTATGAATGTGCAGAGACTGGTTACTAATATAGATCATGGCTTAGGATTTACAAAAAGGACAGTGTGCTAGGCATTTAGGTAAATAATTTGCAAGAATGAATTCATGTTAGCACAGTGGTCACAACCAATAATAGCAAGTGAAAACCTTCATCTCTCAGATGATGGGACAGTATCATGTATATCATAGCATCTGTTAACAGACAAATATAAGGTGCTGTACATAATGGACACAGTCATGTATGTGGGAGGACTACATGTAAAGATATTCATTGGCAAAGTGCAAATCACAAATCCAATGCATACATCACTGTATCTCCCTGTTCTGAATTTCAACTGTGTATCTGAATCCCTCCTGAGATAATGATGAAGTGGTTGTTGAAGAGAATTTAATAATGAATGAAAAAATTACACTTGATAGCAAAAAAATCACATTTTGGAAATCATAGCATGTTCCACAAACTTTTTCTACAGAATTATAACAGCCTGTTCCAAGCTTTACACATAACACTGTACTTAAAGAGGTGCTATTGAGAGAACACTAGGTATTATGCAGATATTCATAGAAAATCGGTAAATAACAAAGTTATTTGTAAGGATGCTCAAAATAACCATAAATATCAATAAGAAGGTATGTACAGCAGAATTTTCGACAATGTGTGAAAGACACAGTGATAAGATTATAATGACTCATCTTCCCTATGTGGAGTTGTACCCACAGCACACTGACATTAATGCATGCAGGCCTGTTTCTTTACAGGCTGAGCTACCATCCAGCAAACATTTTGTCTTAACAAACAGTGACTGCGTGTGTATATCTTTATTACTTTGGATAAGGGTGAATACGGAAGCATCAGACAAATAACTGCTCTAAACCATCATGATTTACACAAATAACAGCTATCAACACATACTACAAATAAAAATATAGGTGTAGGCAGTCAGACTACCTCTTGGGTTAAATAAACAGGACTGTAATAAGAATGTTCACTTTATTAAGAGGAACGGAGTAAGTTATTTATGAGTTACTATTCACACATAGACAGGTAGACTAGGCAATACTGTTGTAGTATTATGGATAACTATGAAATGCATAGTCATTAGTAGTCTCGGTGCTATAGGTGTTAGTGATATACAGCTATATTGGATGTGTGAAATGATGTCATATGTTGGAAAACAAATGTATGTCTACAATGTTCAATAGCACGTACATTATTAGCATTAGTAAATAAACAAACTCCAGGGAAATAGAAACCATACTTATATGGAGAGCAGTCACCATGTCTTCTTTATTATCCAGATGAGCTAATTGTCAGAACAGCTACTTAAACACTATAAAAGGCATGTATCTGATATATTTGGGACACAGCTATATCTCTAAATTCTGTAGGAATGCTTGGGTATACATACTATTACTATAGGCATCCACTGACTGTCAACATACCTTAGCGACCCTCCATTGAAGCTCCTCTGTGTCTCTCTAATGCAGGTCATTGTAGTGGTGCAGAACTTGCACTCCAGTTTGGTAGATCCCTGTACATGATCGAGGGTCTCTTTCAATCCGATTATGTCAATCATCCAGACGTTCCTTGGTGTGGCTCTCATGCGATGCTCCACTCCAGCATAGACGGTCAACATCTGAGTGGTCTCCTCCTCAGTTAAATTGGGTGCCCAGACATGTTAAAGCCTTCTGGAAGTAGCTATCTTGATAATGTCAAAAGTCCAGTTATTCTTATACACAGATCTGAAAATTGCTCACTGAGGTCCCACTCAGTTTTCAGGCAGCAATAGTCTGATCTGTAAATTTATCAAAATCAATATTTAAAAGTGGCACTTATGCTATCAGATCATTGGAAGATAACTGGCACATGGTCCAGTTTAATGACACCTATTGAGTATTTGTGCGGAGCACCCTCCCATTATATTAAGTTATCGGTTAATGCACTAAATTTCAAGAAGCAGGCGGATGAGAGCAAATGGCATTCCAAAAACTTTAATTTTAATGAACCTCATTAATTATGAATGGCGCAAATGATACTTAAAAGATGTATGCACATAGCTGCTCTTACTTTCAGTTATACTTAAATCATAGGTAGCTGCTAAGGTAATTTGGCACCTGCTAGGATTGCTCTTTTGGGGAGTATAAGCTCATTATATACCTATGATAACCTTACACATTATTAAATGTATCTCTTTAGATTGCTGCATTTATAGAAAATGTGTGCATTATGGAAAATGTTTGTAACTTGCTGAAATGGTGTGTGATTTATCAATCAATGTTACTATATGTATGTGCATAGAAGGAAGGTTCTAGCACCTTAGGTGATGAGTGAGTGTGCTATGAATCTAAGATACAAAGCTGAAAACATTTAGCTAACATTAAGTGCATGGTGAAGGAGTGTAAAATGGTTGCTTCCTTTAACCACCATGTTTCTGTACATTACAAGATTATTTATGATAAGTACTCCTTTTAATATCCTTCATCAGCTAAATCAAACCAATAAAGTGCACAAAGAGTTTTTTCATGTTTTCAAGTTCGCATATTGTTAATATTCCTAACAAGAATTGCCATTTGAGAATACCTATCCAGCACAGCTGTAAGTTTGTGTTTCTTCTAAACAGTGGCTATACTTAACAATTTTCTACACATTCTTTTTTCTTTGAAATTAAAAATCACAAATTTACACTTGACTGTGTTTATTTTCAGTGTACCTTCTCCTGCTAAATAGTCTGAATTTTGCATTTGCTATTTAAGGGAGGGAAGGTTCACTATTAAAAGTAATAATTTATCAGTAAAACTGTTAATGACTGTTAAGTTTCAGGAAGTGATGTCACTGAGTTTATAAAAGGAAGTTGACTTGTTATGTATGCATTCTGATGAACTCCCTGGAAGTGCATAGAATAAAAATGCTCAGTGTTTCAGTTTTTATTTTAAAGAAATTGATTTTTATTTAGTGCAAGCGCTCTCTTCTGGCACCATCCTCCTTCGTATGCAATGTTTGTGGTTTCTTGTTGAGTGTGCACACTACGATGATTGATTTAGTTATTGGTTTATTTGGTGGTTGGTGGTAAGCCCCAGCTGCAGCAGCACAATGAATGTGATGCCTTGAGTCAAACACAAGACAATATGGATGCATGCAATACCACTAAGGATTTGTCTATGACAGAAGGTGAACTAACTGAATTAATTGCCTTCTCACCCAAGTAAGCACAGAATTGGTTCCAATACTATCAATCTATAAAGCAATATTGATGGAAACAGTACAGAAGGATGTGGTCTCACTGGGAGTATGGGTTACCATAAATATTTTTGTAGAAATGTTGACAACACCCTTAACTGCTAACACACATACTGAGGATGAACAAACCAAGGAAACAGGTGTTTTGAAGGTTGTGATGGACATGGAAGCAATTCTTAAGGTAATACTTCTTTCAATGGTAGGGGTGAACAGACAGAAGTACAAACTGTAATACTAAGATGGATTTAACAGCTTGGATTCAAAGGACATATTAATTTTCTGACTCAAACATTAATTCACATGGGTTTAAAATAGCACACAATCATCCTTCATTCAAAATAAGTATTTTCAACTTCGAGAACAAACTTTCCAAATTAAGGGGCCTGCAAATTGACAATTTATATTTAACAGAATGCTTAAAGTGGAAGATTATAGTTCAAAGTTTACATGTTTTTAAATTTCCTAATGGGATGGACATAAACAGCCCTTTTTATTTTAACTTTGTGATCTGATTTGACTGTCATACTTTTGAACTGATGGAATTATTAATAAGAAGCTTTTAGTACCAATATAAGCTCTTGCTCCCACCCCATATAATCTCCCTACACTATAGCTACTCTTTATAAGCTATAATTCACAATAGCCTCCCATTGTTTTGTACCCCTAATAAACTCTAGGAATTAGCATAACTCCTAGAATGGTGCAATTCAGTAGCCTAGAAATTAAGTGCATGAATTAGCATAACTGTTAAAAGTTAGGAGGGTGGCTTAATGGTTAAGGTGTTTGCCTTATAAACAGCAGGTACAGGGTTTGAATCTCACAGGGGATAATTGGCTAGGCTTAAAATGGCTCACAAGGGCAGTTAGCCTAGTACTAATCTATGAACCTATGAAAATTTAGACTGTTTCTGTTATTGCATTGTGCTAATATGTTAAACTGTTAAAAACTTTGACTGTTTGTAAATATTAATCTTATTGCATTGTACTAATATGTGCACTCTACTAACATGTGTTTTTATATTTGTTTAATTTTGCTTCATTTTTGTACGTTACATTTCTCTAATAACTTACTCTTGTGTTAAATCTGTAATTTGCAATTTTCTGGAGCTTTTCTCCCCAGGACTCCACTGAAAACGGGCTCCTCGTGGTCCAATGGACTATCCTGGCAAACTATAAATAAATAAAATAAAATAAAATAAATAGTAAATGGAACTAGTTTTTAGCTGTCAGTTTTATTTCAATGAACAACACATGGAATCATACTAATTGTTCATGATTGTTTCTCGTCTTTCATTGGTGGTTGTTTTTATAAAATGTCCTTGGCTTGTACAGACTTTCGCTCTGATGAAGTCTACTAAGTTTTAGATGAAAGCGCTCAGTTTGTGTTCCTTTATTATATGGTTCACACATACATTGGTGTTGTCCAAGCAAATTAAAGCTAACTTACTTTTTGCAAATTACCAGAATATGTATGGAAATGTGTTTGATAAAATAGAAAAAATATGTGCTGACATGCACAAAAAGAAAGTAAAGAAAATTGATAGGGATCTGAAACATTATGAGAATAAAAACAGTTTACCCTATGAAGGCACTTCAGAAGAACTCCCGCACAGCAAAGATATCTGATTCTGTATACCACAACACCATGACTGAAACAAGCAGTAACAGTAGCAACAATATGAATGATTTAGATGAGTTTAGTGAAGAACAGTTCATTATGAAATTAAAAATATGGAAGGCCCTCCTCAGGAGATCAGAATGGCTATACAGCCACTCAGATCCCCTAAAAGATACATGTCCCAGACAAGGGAATTATATGGAAGATGGACATTATTACAACCAATGCAGCCACCTCAACTATTACCCAAATCAAGGGACCTCCAAGACAGGCAGGGGAGAGGGGAAAAAGAAGTAATTAATCCTGAATATGATGGTTTGGTATTATCAAACAATAGTTTTAAAGTGTTTAACTATAGCCATCTGGCTATAACCTTAGATCTTTTTTCCCTTATTGCAAAGGGCTTTAAGTTCATTCCTAGGAAACAATTTGATATGATAGACCCTAGTGGAACTTAAATTATTCACAAGGAAATTAAATCTTGCAGTGTTTTTTACTGAGCCTAACACTATTTCTTGTACAAAGTGTGTAAAAAATGATGATACTTGTAGAGGAAGGAGTGTTTTTGACCTAGCTTTGCACACCACTATTCAAACCTTCAAGAAGGCATGTGAAGAGGATATATACAAGTTAGCAAAAACAAAGAAAAATATTTCAAGTCCAATCTCAATTAAAAAGAGAGGGAACATTTAAATTCCCTAATGTATGACAAGACAATACGTATCATAAAACCCAACAAGGGGAAGATATGGTCATTTTTGATGCTCCTAACTATTGTAGTCCTATATGAGACAATCTACATGATGTGAAGCTTATACACTGGTTTCAATGAATGAGACACATATAGCCTACAGAAAAATATATTTACAACTAGAATAATTTCTGTTGGACAAAGGGATCTCCCCTGGTATTTACAGCTTTAAAGAAACACCAGTCCCATGATTCCTACAATTTTTTGGAATTCCAAAATTACATAACAGCATTTTTATCCCCCCTCCCTTTAGACCAACTGTTTCAGCACAAGGATCCAAGACCTACCATTAACTGTATATACTGATTGTGTTCTTCAGTGTTCTGAAGTGTATTTTTGGTAAACAAACACATATGTTGAAGAATTCCTGGGGTGTCTTGAGGAGGTTAAAAAAAGAATTATGGGATAGGAACCTAGGTTTTCTGATGGTTGATGTCATTGATTTATTCACTTGTATACCAAAGGAAGCTGGACTGACATTATTTGATCTTGGTCTGCTGGCTTGCAATGTCCTCAAAACAAGTGAAATCAATTTGATTACAGATTGTATTTCTATTGCATTAGACAATAATTTTATATATTTTGAAGGCAGGATATTTAGACAAAAGAGCAGTGTAGAGATTGGATTCCATGTGCCCCATCTATGCAAATTTGATACCATATACTTGGAAACACATTTGTATTTAAGTCTAACTTTTATAAGTATTGAAAATTGTATTTGTGCTTTTTTGGATGATATTTTATTTTATTAGTACAAGACTTTATTAAATATGTAAATACTACAACTAAATTCCTGAAATTCACATTCATCCTTAATAGAAATTCAGTTAACTATCTTGACATCATTGTTGCATACTCAGAAACTGGTCTCACACACACTGTAGACAGAAAATCAACCTTTAGTAATACCTATTTACACTACTCTAGTTCATATACTTTCAGTTACAAGAAAAGTTTAAAGGAGAACTGCACCCACAGACTCAAAAAGCATGTTTATTTCATCATGGTTTGGTGTTTTCTACATTTTAACACCACTATTGGACTATTTACAGGTTTCTAAATATTTTTATACATAATTTTTGCGTCTGACCACATGGAGTCTGGCATCTTGAAGTAACTCTGATTGTTCACACTGCCTCTAGGTATCCCATTGCTTGTCTGTAAAAAATTATATCACGCAGGCCTCTTTCTTCCTAAAGATCCTGTCACTGCATTGATTTTACATGCATACACTGCTGTCTTTCAGTCAGTTAGTTTTAAGTAACATTTCATGCATTCACTGGCTACTTAAAGCACAAATAGTGCAAATGCCAGAGAACAGACTTTCAAAGTACTTTTTACTGCTACGTCTTTTTAGAATGGCTAAATTGCAGTCTTTTGTGAAGCCTGAATTGTACTAATTTGACTCATCTCCCATTCCCCTTCACACCTAACTTCCTTAGCTGTCAAAGTCCTAAGGGTAATTTGAGCTGTTACCTACTGTGACTGACAGCTCACAGCAGGAGACTTGACTCATGTACTGTTTCCTTGTTCTAGTCTTTACTTTCTATATGTATAGGGGAAGGACCAGGGAGCTCTGATATCACAGCATGGGTGGGTTTTTAGGACGGTCATGTTGATGTCAATTTGGGGAGGGAATTGGCCAAAAAACTACCTGCATTCATTGGCCTTAATGACATCAATGAACTGGAGACTGCAGCAAGCATTTCCATGATGGGATAAAAGATTTTTGTTAGTGAAACCACCACAGTACAGTAAGGTACTGTTCTAGTAGAGAGAAACAGTCCATTTAAAATATTTTAAATGCTGTATTGTTGTTTATTCATAGCAGGGACAATAAATGAGGAGAAAAAGGACAGAGAAGTTGAGCATTTAATAACAGAGTCCCATTGTTGTCCTTTAATTAGAGGACAAAGTATCAGGGTGGCTTGAATGACATCAACATTTGATTGGTAACAGAAATAAAAAAATTGAAGGACATGTTTATTGAGAGGGGCTAACCAACTGATTTTGTGGAAACAATTGCTAACAAAGTAACTGAAAAATGAGATGATAGATATAAACCCCTTTTAGGTGTTTGGCTAAGTAGCAATAAAGATAAGGGTAAACAATTGAGTGACACAAAAGGGGGCAAATTTGAAAGAGCTTTTGTGGTTCAATGTAATGAGGGAGTGAAGGATATTAAAACATTTTAGAGAAAAACTGGATAATTATGAAAGGAAACAACTTAATGTTCAATACAATGGGTTAAAAACAAATTTTGTTTATAAGATGGCAAGCAATGTTAAGTGGTTGTTTGATAGGAACAGAACTACAGAAGTAGATTTTGTCAACTAAGAATTAAAGAAGGGCATTAACAATTGTGTTTTTGTAAGCAATGCCCATATATATTTGAAGGTGAAAACATAACTCTTGAAAATAATCTGGGCATAACCCATACTCTAGAAAAAGGGAATTGCTTATCATCAGGAGTTGTTTATGTGGCAATATGTTTAGGATACCCAGGTTTTTACGTGAGCAAAACTGAATGGCTGATCAGAAAGAGAATCCATGAGCATAATTATGACAAACCAAGAAAATTTCCAACAGTGCACTATACAAACATTTGTTAAATTGTACTAATTTTAAAAAGTTTTGCTTTGATATCCTTGAAAGAGTACCTAAGGTCCCAAGGGGAGGTGCACAGAAGATCAAACTGGAATACAGAGAGTTTCTCTGGCAACTCAAATTAAATGACAGCACCTACTCTGGGGTGAATGAATGTGTGCCTGTTAAACCTGTACTTCAGTTAAGATCAGCAAAGTTTTCATGAATTTTATATTTATTTTGGATTTTATTCTTTGAACTAATTAATATTTTATTATTAAGATAATGGAAATCTTAAACATTAACATTTATCATTCATTGATTACTACTATATTGTACTATACATATACTATATTTAAAAAAACAAGGTGCTCACAAACAAGTGATAAGTTGATTTTTTTAAGTTTAGTGTAGAATAGAAGGTGTGCTGTACCTTTAAGAAGCATTTCCAAGATCTTTGTGCATATAATAAAAAGTATATATGTTAAATGCATAAAAGTTAGGGAAACTGGCATATTTAGAAGAAGTGTTAATGTTTTGTACCTCAATGCAGCTGACCATCAGCTGACACCAGCTTCTCTGCTCTCCTTGTTCACTGAATCCACTGGATACGCTTTAACCTCCTCTGGCTCAACCTGACCAATGGCTGGGACTGATGAGGAGATTGAGGACACTGGTGCAGCATCAGATTGCTTCTAGAATATGTGCCCTAATCCGCCACCCTGCAGCAGCCTGGAGACCACCACAATGGCTTCCTTCAGGATGTGTATGCATACTTTCCTGCATACATAACCTCTCAATAAAGCAGTATACCAACTTAAGCAAGGGGCTCATCAGAATCTTAATGTTTCTACTGCAGTGAGACTAAGCTGCCCCCACTCACAAGATAGACAAGCCAAAATTTGCCACTGACTCCCATCCTTCCTCATATGGTCCCTATAGCTCCACTGTCATTTGTCAAATACGGGTCACCTGTGGTCCAGTGATGCTATATTCTGCTGCACTACAGAGCTGGATTAGATGCAAATAGGATCACTGGAAATTTTCTTTAGTTTTTTTTTTTTTTTTGGTGATCTCAAGGTTAAACCCTATAAAAAGGCTGGTAGCCTATATTAGCAGAAATAATGGATGCATGAATTCAATAAACCCAGTTATATTTATAACTTTAATGTAATTTATCTGGGTAATAAAAGCTGTACTAGAAAGCAGAGGTCGTGTAGTAGGAATGTTGTTATATAAGAAATATGAAGACTTATGGAAAGAGATAGAGGTTATTAAAAAAAAAACAAAAAGGGAAAGTAAAATTATTGAAATAAGGAATATGAAATAAAGATGAGACTACTGAAAATAAAATAGGATGATGGCAAAAGGAAAAAGAAATGATGGTGTAAGAAAATACTAATGGAAAATTGTTGTGTATATCTGTGGAAAGATTTAGATGAAGAAATAAAAGTCACAATAAGGGAAAGACAGATAAGGTTTAAGGAATTTTATGAAGGTGAGGAAGTTTTATGGAGGATTTCATCAGACAAGTTGCCTTTAAAGGTAACATGAAATATAAAGTACAGAAAGAATGTATAGTTTTTCTAATGTGTGAGAAACATTTCAACTTTGTATTTTAGGACTGTAAAAAAAGAGACGTTTTGGACTGTGCTTAAGGAAAACTGCAAAGGGGATTTGTTTAAAATGATAACTAAGAATGCCATACTGCTGTCAGAAAATAATAAATGGGGCAATTTGTTATTTTTGTAAATATGGTGTCCCTGAAGAAGGTGTGATGCATTGTTATATAAGTGAGTGGGATGAAGATGTGATATAAAAAAGTGATGGTTTTAGCAAAATGGTTGGGAAAGTTAATAGATGAAAGGAAGTTTATCTCCATGTTGTATGTAAAAGTGTATAAAGAAGAAGTGCATACATAAAATGCACTGTAGAACTATATAAGTATAATAATAATGAAGTGACCTCTATTTTCTGGAAGTGGCATGAAGTTTTATACTTTCATCCAGGCTACCATCAACTTAGTCAGATGAATCTTCAGTTTAATATCTAATCCAATGGATGGTACACTAAGGAATGCAGTATCCCCTTTTTGGTGTACTGCAGTGTCAGTATTTAAAATTACTCCAAATGACTTTGGTGAGAATAAAATCCACAATCTTCCAGCATCAAAGACAAGTGTCTTACTATTGAACCACTGTTACAAAGTTAAGTTTACATATTCACTATTGCAATTGGTATAATAAATCTTAAATGCTGACTAATGTGATCTTCATGAAATGATCTAAAAGAGAACATTATAATTGCCCAATCTCAATCACTAGTAAATGTCCAAATATTATGTTACAATGAAATCACATTTAGGTGCCTTTTGGAATTATTTTTTGTATATGGAAAACACTTTTATAATGAAACATCTTAGGGGCATTCAAAAACAAATTGCACACAACATTACACAAAATAGTCTGTTGAGTGGTGACACATTAGGAGGGGCAATTCAGAGACACATGTAATGCTAGGTCAGTATGCATCATAAGCAAATGATGATACAGTGGCATGCAAATGAGTGTCATAATGCTAATGAAAACCATTATGTATGCAGATGATGGATGCAGACATGGAGGAGTGTATAAAAATAGTGAGATGAACCACAACTATCATCTGTTCTGAATACCGAGAGTTTATGTTATACAGGAGCTTCATTCTTGTTTTTATGCTAGGAGTAGAATCACCATTAACAGAGTAGCATGTGTTAGTGGACATCTTCACATCCAGTGTCCATGATGCTGTATCCTTATACACCCCTCACACACTCTGGAGACAGGTCTGCCATGGCTAATACACTGTTACATCCACAACCAAGGCATTTCTGTTTGCTACCATGTGGACAGACACACCATAACTAAGTTAGTAGAAATGTGCCTTATATACCCTGTAGCATGTCTTCTGGTCTTTGTACATATGGTACACTGTTGTCTCCCTACACAGTAGAACAGTAAACTCTCCTTCCTTGTTCAGTGATCTCTGGAAGAGTGAGCCGACACTAAGAGCATGACAGTGTCTGACCTGTCCTTGAACACTGTTCCCTGGTAGGGTGAGCTCCCAAGGCAGGACTTTAACCTTTTTTCCTTTGTGCTCCATCCTCTGTCAAGGTAATCTCTCCATAGCTGCACTGTAACCTTTCACGCCCTTCTTCAACCCTGTTCCCTGTCAGGGTGAGACCTCCACAGCACTGCAACCTATGCTGAACTATGGCACTTCTGATAGCACCAGATGACAAGGTTCCTATCTTTGGCTTCAGTGATATGTTTCCTCACCCAGTTTGTTACTGTTTCTGTTTCCCTATCCCCAGTGCACATGATTGCAACCCGCTACATTCTCCATCATATGGTATTGTTTGATGCACAAGGTGACCATAGTATGCACTGCCCAACATAGCCTAGTACTAACACTAATATACGCTATGTATGTTCTGTATGGCACTGAACTGTTACTTTGTGATTATCATGGCTCATAGTTCTTGACAAAATATTGCCACTCTACCAGAATTGTTATGCATTGTTCTGCCATTGCCTAACTCAGACTCTCTTTTTTTATATGCATTATCCTGTTCCACCTCATGTTCTCCAGACATTACTGCTGAGGCTTCTGATGCTGTATTTTGTGAGACAGGTCCTAATGCAGCCATGCCATGTGGCCACTCAGCTTGTTTCCACATCATCATCTTGTGTAGCATGCATGGCACATACAATGACCAGCTCGCTGTCTGTGTCAGGAAAATATTGCAGTGCCCCAAAAGATGTGTTTAGACAGTGGAAGTGTACCTTCATCACACCAGAAACATACTTGCTTGCAATCTACATCTTAGCCTATAAGCTATTATAAGCATTTCAGCAACAGATTTGAGACTATAGATAGGTATCAAGAGCTAGATTTCCAGTGGATATAGAGCGCATCACCTACAACATACAACACAATTTTTTCTGTGGACATTACTGGTTACATGCTGCCTCTGTGTATCAGTACATATTTCATTTGCACAATGAACCAGCCCTTACCAACCATTGGACCCTGTGAAAAGTCACCTTGCTGGAGGTGGTGATATGAGTGACATATTGGACCTGACAGAGTGCTGTACACACACACACACACACACACACACACACACACACACACACACACACACACACACACACACATACACATTGAAAAAAGTCCCCACTGTATTGAACACTACCTGTCAAGTTAGAGAATGGTAGCTTTTTGTGCTCTCGTGCCTGTGTGAATCAGGGTCAAGCGGGGTCCTTATTGCCACACCTTCACAATCCATGACACCCAATAACTCAGAAAGGCATGTAACATCATAGAAACCATGAACAGTGGTATTGGTGGCAGTGGTCTCTTCTGCTGTACTGTGGAACCAAATATGTGCTTCCTCATCCTGAAGCATAGCATCAAGAAATGTGTAAGTATTCAAGAGGCAGATGCCTATGATATATCTAACATGGCATGGCTGGTGGCTGAAAGGTCCCAGTAGCTAAAACTTCAAGTGATATACATGCCTTGATGTTCACAGAGCCAGGAAGACTATGCATTCCCATAGATTCAATATATGGGCATTTAGGCAGTGAATATCCTATCTACAAGACTACTAACTATGTTCCAGTCTATGCAGAAGCAATCAATTAACCATTGATCTGTCACATTTGGTGTGTAATCTGTTACCTGCACCTTTTTCATTGCTGCAGTCTGTCACCATGTGTAGCTGAGATGAGGTCAGTCAATATAAATAAGTGCTGCTGCAATTCCTAGGAGTTTGCTCTCTGCTCTAATTTGTCTCAAGTTATGCATCTCTGCACAGTTATACATTGGAATACACAAGCTCCTATGCAACTTGGGTTTTTGAATCACCCAAACCCTGTAAGTGACCATTAAACTATGCAAACTACACCTGTGTATTATATAAATTAATCATGAATTAAATCTGAAGAGTTCAAACACTCAAGCATTATACAAGTATCCAAACACTCAAGCATTTTTTTATAAAATAATAGCAATTCCTACAAAAAATGAAGGTTTCTGTGAAGATCAAACTCTTCTTTAGTGTCACTTAACATCTCTAAACAGACTCCATTGCTTAACTCATTACAGCAGGGTGATGAGTCCAGATGTTTCAACAGTTACATCTTACTGGTGCCTCTAGTAGTCAAATGTTGCTTGTTTGTATTTGCATTAATAATTCCAAAACCATACTACATACAAAGTATTAAAGAACTTCACCTTAAAAGCATACAAAAACACAACTGTACTATTTGACATCTGTCTAGTGCAGGTAAAGATATATTGATTGTCTTTTGTATAATATTTATTTATATTATCATACATTTCAAGGTTTCCTAAATATCTCAACAATCAAGGAGCACAGATACATTGGCTTAGCCTCATATGAAAGCTCTCAGCTGGATGAACAAAATGACACTGACAGTATGTGTGTAACTTGAGTAGTTGCTGAGATATTTTAAGTTGCTTACAAAATAGTACAAACTTAATAGTTATTTTTACTTTGACTTATAAAATCCAGTTTAAGAACTATAACCTGAAGAATACTACCACTTTAAAATAGCTAGTGCTGAAGAGTTTGACATTTACAGTTCTTAACCCCTAAGGTTTCAGAGATACGAACATTTGTTTGAAATGTAAGGACATAATCTGATTCTATCAGAAAGCTTAGGCATCTCACACTGGAAGTTACAATGCAAACTTTGAGAGCTCCCTTGAAGCGAATTAGTTAATATGTTTTAACCTTAAACCTGTTTGTGTTCTGCATGCACTAAATCATACAATGTCTCACAGGAAAGAATGCTGATCCTAAAATGTAACAGTTCTTTATTTACTCAATAGAAGTTCTAATCAGTCTAATTAAATGTGATTTCCTTAACAGTAACAAATTTTTACAAGATGTAAGTCTTTTATAGCTAACTACTCCCTTGGTATCCGTAAAAATCAATAAATTAAATGCAACTTTTATACACCAGTTAAATGGAAAGCAGTAAGAGTGCATTTTCTGGATCACCTTAATGAAAGACAGAAATTGCAATGACTACCACATACGTTCAAGCACAACAGTATGGGAATACAATCAAATAATTCAAGAAATGATAAACATATAGCAAGATAAGAGGTCTGTTCAATTTTACTGTTATCTCCAAGCTCACTACATGTTATTCCAAGGAAATTAAATATTTCCTCATTGAATCCCAACTCTGTGTCTTGTAAACCAAAGTGCCAAGTCAGTACTGAAGTATATTCAAAACAGTACCTCCCAATACTTCGATCCTTGGTTCTTCTGTTACAGTTTCCTGTCACAATTCACAATTCTTATTTACCAAGTGAAGAATCCGCTAACAATATTTTCAGTAAATAAAACATTTTATTTCTGCTATTGTCTTCATTTGGACATTACCAGATAAATTAATGGTGTGAGAGATCGTCTAACTGCCACATTCATCGCTGTTGTTTCAAAGATGAATCAAGCACTTTGGCCAGTACTAAAAACTGCAATATAAAGAGTTAATCAGAAAAGTTATGTGACTCCAAAATCAAAGGTCATTCACATATCAGAGGCTGGTTGTGAAATATGATGGTGGTAGATACCGCTGTAAAACCGGTTCAGTTAAAAAGCATCACAGACAATCCATATATATTGTACATGATCCAAAATATAATTACTATTCTACTTTCAAAATGCAATCCAAAACAGAAAAAAATAGCCAAACTGACAGTAGCCAAATATTCACAACACTCATACAACACAACAGCTTGACTCAAAGCAGAACCTTCAGTGACAAAATGTTGCCAGGATACCAGGAACACTTCTCTACTCACTGGAAAAGGAACTTGTTAACCTAACAGTGTCTCTGCTCATTTCCTGTTGCTATAGAGCAGGAAGGAATTCAGTGTCTGTATAAGGACAAGGAAAGAGGCAAACAGGTTAGTTGGTTGCTTTATTTTGTTTGATTTGTTTGTGACAGAAACAGAAACTAAGCTCTAGGTTTCAGAAAAAAGAGGTAGCAATACTGAAGATAAACACAGAAACTGGCAGAAAACTTGTAAACAAAACATTCTACTAATTAATGAAATTAATAATAATAATAATAACAATAATAAGCAGTAAAATGAGTATGACTTCCAACAGAAACAATGAAATGGAGTATAAGAAACAGAGAGGAGACAAGACACAAGAGAAGGAGGCAAACCTCACAAATGCTAAAGTTGATGAAATATATCCATAAGAACAAAACAATGCATTTACAGGGAAAAACAACTGAGTAAGATGGTTAAAGAATCTGATTTGAATTTTTTTAGACTAAGATACTAGAGAAAGCAAGGCTTGCTTCAGGTAAGTGGTAATGGTAAATAGATCTTGGGATCTAGATGAATGGGTAACCTCAAAACAAAAACAGGTTTGACATGTCTAATAATGTGAGTGACTGACAATGGGCAGCATTGTGGCTCAATGGTTAAGCTATCTGTCTTACAGCTCCGTGATCTGATGTTCACTTCTGACCTCTCATTACCATCTGTCTGGACTTTGTATGTTCTTCTTGCATCTATTTCTGTTTCTCTGGGTATTCTAGTTTCTTTTCTCTTCCTAAAACCATGCTAACATATTGACCACTCTAAATTCTCCACATATGTTGCTTTTAAATGTCTCTATTTCATCCAGATTTCCCTGAAAATAGTTCACTTTCCTGTTTAACAAACAAATAATTAAGATTACTAAATAAGAGGGGGACAAGTGAGGTGAGTGAAGAATTAAATAAAACCAATAAACATATTCCTAGATGAGTTTGCATCAGAAGCTGTTCCACACTATAATAAAGTGTAGCCTAGGGCTGGAGCAATTTTTTTGCAATGAACTTTGAATGATACCATAATGCTAGAGATGATAGGCTATAAATGAAGAGATTTATATTCAATGCTATATGTGCTTCTGACTTTAGATTTAAGATTTTTTTTCTCCTCAACTTAGAGTTGAAGGGGACCAGATATACAACTGGCACCAAACGCTAGATGAACCAGATACAGCTCTGCTGTTTCTGTTGTTACAATTATATTTTCAGTAAAAACTTAAATAATATATTAAGACATCTGTGACATTTATTTACCTTATATTATAGATTCAAACTTCTGATATCATAATTATTATTATAAACATGGTCCCCAGTTGAATCCTGAATTCTTGTTACTGTCTATATGGAGTTAATATGTGTTCCTTATACAAGCGACCCTACACTATCACTTTAGATCTACTTTGCCCTTGCTTTTGTGTCCTGGATTGTTCATGAAGTATCAATTCAGTTATGTAGTAAACAAACAAATAAATAATAAACAAAAATACTTATATGCAAGCATGTCAGACAAATGTATGGAGTAAGGAAGCAACTTATAGGTAAACAGGTTTATATCATTATTTAAGTATGTATGGAAAATGTATGGAAAAGTACAAAAATCACCTCACATTTTTTTCACTTTTTAAACATGGCATTATAAGAAAAAAAGTTCACTGAAATGCAACTCACATGAAAACATTAAAGGCAAAGTATAATTTCTCAGTATTGATTACTCAAACAAGGATGTGGAGATAAATCATTAGTAAACAAATGATTAGAAAACCAATTAAATCTGATCTTGAGCCACAGGACATGAATGTTAACTATTTAGACTGCTCAGGCTGAACGCTATTGTTCATATGTTCCTAAGTCCATAGGAAGTTACTAGGCTAATGGCCTCAGGGCCTTTACAAGCCTAACCATGTTATACCTGTGTTCCCTAACTGACTTTGGTTAGATGGCCATTATTCAAAGACCAAGTCTATGATCAGCACTGACAGCCCCTGTCCATGATGGACATAGGTGCCACCCCCAGGGTGAATTTATGGTCTCTCATTCAATTGTCTAGGTTGTGCTTGAATAGAGTTATTCACGAGCTCTGCTTCACATGAATTGGGAGTTTATTCCAGAGGAATGGCAATCTCTGGGAGATATATCTGTCTCTCTAGCATGTTCTGTTAATGTCAGAGGCTAAGGTTGAGATCCCTAGAGTGAATGACTCTTGTCCCATTTGATTTTTGGATGTGTAGCACTTATATTGGGGTAGGGTCAGAGACTGCTCTGTAGAGCAGGCACAAGTCACTTCTCAGCAGTCTGAAGGATACAGAGTACAGTAATAGAGCTTTCAGTCTTTCCATGTAGGTTATGTTTTGGAGGCCCTGAATTTTCTTGGTGAGAAACCTCTGTACTCTCTCCATCTGCTGCAGGTGTCTGGTGAGGTACATGCAACAGGGAGCATTGTACTCTATTAGCAGTCTGATGAGGGTTGCATACAGAGGAGGTATAACATCCTTTGTCTTGGATCTGTTGACCTTACTTATGAGATGTTCAACATAGAAGGCTTTCCTTACCACTGTAGACACATGGTGATCGAAGTTTAGATTGCTATCCACCTGTGTTTCCAAATCTTATACCACCAGGTTTTTGGTTGGGGGGTGCTATCAATATTGTAATTTGCAGGAACTTCCTCTTTACCAAAGGTGATAATAATGCACTTTTTTGCATTTAGATCTAGTCCATGGCTTTGGCACCAATCATTTGTCTGTGTTAGCCCCCTTTGTAACATGTTAACATCATTTGGGGAATCATTGATTGTGCCCAGTTTACAATCATCAGCAAACTTTTACCTAGACTTCTGAGAAATAGATTCCAAACATAGAGGGCTCAACACAATTCCTTGTAGTACACCATTGGTAACTGGTCTACTGGTAGAGGTGGAATCCCCAACTTTGACAGTATGTGTTCTGTCGATGAGCCAGTTGGCTACCCATATAGTGACATGTGGGTTAATCACCAGCTAGGAGAGTTTCTCAATGATACCAGAGTGCGGGATAGTGTCAAAATCCCTGGCTAAGTCAAAATAGGCAGCATGCACTGTTTTATCTTCATCCAGGGCTTTGGTGACATTTTTGAAGAAGTCCACCAGATTCAATAAGCATGATCTTCTCTTGATGCAGCCAAACTAGGTCGGGTCAAGAGTTTGAAGGTCACCTATGTCCTTGTTGATAAGGTCTATGATGATTCTTTCCATGGCCTTACAGATAAGGCTGGTTAGGCTTAAGGGTCTATTGTACTGAGGGTCAGCTGATGGACCCTCTTTGTGTGAGGGGATTACTGTTGCTGTTCTCCACTCTGCTGGAACAAAGCCAGTGCTCAGGTTGAGGTTAAAGAGACTGCCAAGTGGTTCTGCTAGGTCTTGTTTTAGATTGTTTAATAAGTAGCCTGGGATGTTATCTGGTCCGAAAGAGGCCATATTTTTGGCATTGGAGAGCATGGATATGATCTGGTCTTTGGAGATACTAGGTAGAGGACTGGTGTCAGGTATGCTTTGGGGTATGGCTGGTGGGAACAAGGGGTAACATTTGCTCCAAATCTGTCAGCTAGCAGGTTAGCAGTTTCCTCAGGTTTAGTATCAGTATGTCCACTATAAGTTCGGCATATAGTTGGGCTTTCTCTTTAAGATTTCAGACATAGCTAAAGAATGCCTTATGATTATCCTTAGCTAGGGATGCTAATTTAGCTTCATAACTAGCTTTAGAGGACTTTACAAGATATCTGATTTGCTTGTTCAAGCTGTGGAGGGTATTCTACTTCTGTTGACTAACTTCCCTCTTGTTCTTAGATATCAGTTTCTTCCTTTTGTTATATAACCTATTTATACTTGAGGTCCACCAGGGTGGCTTGCTTTTTCAAGAGGACCTGGTTTTGATCTGGTCAGGTACAGCCAAATCTATACAGTTGTTTAGGTGGTTATACAGGGCATTTGTGTACTCCTCTGCATAGGAGTCACTGTTGACTTTGTTAGCAGGAGGGTTGAACATTTGTATATCATTGGCTAGTTGGCTGTAGCTTGTTTGGAGAAAATTTTCAGTTTATTTACTCCTGTGGGGGTGTCAGTTCTGATCATTACTTCAAATGAGACAGATTTATAGTTTGACCTTACCAGGGAATACAACACACAGGGGTAGTGCAGCAATCCCCCCCTTGTTGGTGAGTACTAGGTCTAGTACATTTCAGCCCCTTGTGGGGGTGCAGACTAGCTGTTCCAGGGTATTTGATTTGACACAGTCCAGGAAACTCAGGGTGAGCATGTTTGTTCTCATGTATGTCACCCAATCAATGGAAGGATAGCCGAAATCACTCACAACCAAAGTGTTTGGCTGTATAGTGAGTGACTCTAGTAAGTCCAGGTAGGCAGTGTGCTTTTATTGGTTCATGGTGGGGGACCTGTAGCTAGCAATGATGTGGCGGGATACTTTACCTATAGTTAGTTATACCTGGAGTAGCTAAAAAAATCCATACTGTTTAACCAGTCTTAAAGTGTATTTGGCTTTAATGAAGATGGATACACCTCCACCTTTGGTTCTTTCACACTCATTTTGAGGTCTGAATATGTGGAAGCCATTGTAGCCTTGTATGGCTGGGGTGCTGTCTGCAGCCTTGAACTATGTCTCAGTGATTGCACTGATGTCAGCATCTTCCAAGGTGAGGAGTGCTTCCAGGGAGTGCAGTTTCCTGTTTAGGCTCCTACCATTAACTAATTCACTCCAATCAAGCTCAGGAAGTTTGCACTGTAGCTTCTAATGGGTGGAGCCTAAGTCTCTTGTTAGAATCAAATTATGTCTTCACATTTCAAACAAATGTTCATCTCTCTAGAGCCACAGGGATTATGAAATAAATATGAATGGCAAACTCTTCAGCACAAACAATTTTTATAGTGGTAGTATTCTTTAGGTTCTAGGTCTTAAACCAAGTTTTATAAGTCACAGTAAACATAGTAACTATTACATTTGTAATATTTTATAAACAACTTACAATATCTCAGCAACAACTCAAGTTACACACATAAAGTTAGCAGCATTTTATTTATCTAAATGAGAGCTTCTATATGAGGATAAGGAGTTCTGTCTGTGTTACTTGGTTGTTAAGGTATTTAGAAAAATGTGAAAATTATATCTAGATAAATTAATATCATAAAACAACAGCTAATATCTGTTTACCTGCACTAGACAGAGATCAAATAATGCATCTGAGTTTGTCATTGTGTAAGCTTTAAGATGAAATCTTTTAAAACCTTGTACATAGATGGTTTTGGAATTACTGATGCAAATATGAACAAACAACAGTAGGAGTTAACTGCAAATGCACCCGGAGGTATCACTCGGATGTAATGAGTTAACTCATTACATCCGAGTGACACCTCCGGGTGCATTTGCAGTTAACTCCTAACCTTGAGTTTATCTTGAGTGAGTCTTTTTTTATGCTGGAAATTTTGTTCTTTTGACATTGCCTAAAAAAGGCACTATGGGGAAGGCAAGCTCCTTTGCCAGTATCCAAAAGCCTAGTAGAGACAGGTGAAGGCCATCTCTGGTAAAGCAGCATGGTCTGTCAACCATGCCTTCCCAGACTGACAGATAATGGACCCCCCTGGACTGACACCAGAAGATAAGCTAATTGTTGAAGTCAATCATTTTTTGTCTATATTGTGGGATCTTCCTGTGTGAAGGTAAAATACTGCTTAGGGCTAGGGACATACCTGCCTGGAACACATAATCTGAGAATTCAGTCATGTCTCTCTTCATATAATCCAGAGAGGTGCATCTCAAATCATTCACTCCAACATGTACTATGACAGAGTCATAGTGGTAATTGTTGTTGAATGACTTGACTGCATGTGTGATTTGACGGATCCTGGCACCTGACAGGCAGCTGACCATGACCCTCTCCGTGTCCAGCCTGGTGAGGGGGACATCTGTGTGTCTCACTGTGGAGTTGCCTATGACCATGATATTTGGTTTTGAGATGTTTTACCTTAAGGGCTTATTTGCAGAGACACTGTTGTGCGTGTGTCATGTGTAGTACATTCTATTTGTTTTGCAGTGTGTGCAAGTGGTTTGTGTTTTGGAAGTCTCTGATCTTTTGGTAGGCTTCTATTGAGTACCTCCGCATATGTGAGTTTATGTGTTGTGACCTTGTTTTGTGTGAGAGGTGATATGTGTTTGTGTGCTGGAAACCTGTTTGATGTCCTGTTTGCTGTTACATGACAGAATTGATTCCAAATTCATAGTGTAATTACATCTCTCACATACTGTATTTATTTGTTTCAGGATGTAACTGGTTGCCACTATACATGAGGCAATTGCTACATTGTCTCAGGATGCTCATGTCAATCAGGCTGGCTGGTGAAATGGGTGGAAACTGACCATCCATTATGATAGGCTTCTACCATAACTACTACTGGGGAGTGGGCTAGTTTGATCAGATTTTGCTCTAAGATTAACAAAGGGGCTTATTCCAATGAAGGCTAAGGGTGAACGCTTCTCAGTGTGCAACTGAGTTTCCCACAATGCAGCAGGGAAGCTTGGGAAGGTTCACTAACAGATGTCTAGGAAAAATTTGTCTTACAAGGAGTTTGCGTCTAGACAGGGTACCACTGAACCCCATTGAGCAGTGTACAGCTATGCGCAAATGCAAGGCTTAAATACAGGTGAAATTAAACACGTTTAAGCTAAATTACCAATGGGAAAGCACGCAATGAGCTTTCCTCTGGTAATCTCCAACTCAGATAAGGCTCAGACTACACACTTCTGCCACAATGGTGCAGACAGGGCTCTCCTAACATAAGATGGCTGGAATAGTACTCTAGTGTAGCAATACAGCCTATATTCAGCACATCTGAATCTAGTCTATGCTATGTACTAACTTCTTAAGGTAACAAAACAACATTTTTAAAGTGCAGAAAAATACAGTAAATTGTATTTTTCTCCATTTAACTTTTCTTTACAAATAGCTGTTGTAGTATAACACTGCTTTCAGTCACTATACATAGGGGATGACTGAACAGCATGAAGATTATTATGAACCTTGTAAAAGAGTTATATTCAACTCATCACAGAACAAACATCCATTTCAGTTTAGGTAGTTGTGGGTATTGGTGGGTATCTACTTGATAGAGGCACCGGGAACTAATGTCAGGTGGCACAATGCCAGGGCACTTCTATGGGCTAGGCTTGTAAAGACTCCAGGGCCATTAGCCTAGTACACACCTATGAACCTATTGTACCTTATGCTGATAATTTTAAGAGCCAAAAAGCTTGAATAACATACCAAAACTGCTTCCAGTTCCATACTAAAAGGACAAAAATAATTACAGTTAATTTCAGCAGTATAAACAATGAATATTCCTGTTCTGAAGCTCAGTTTAACATATAGTACAACATAATCATGACATTGTAGGAATCTCAAGTTGATGACTATGAACAGTTGATCTTAACCAAGAGTCAAATTCAGAGAAGGTTTCACAGACCTAAAGTCCTGGAAGTAGAAGAGGAGAAGAAAATTTATTGTTAGTCAAAAGTAAATTGGAAAATGCAACTTACCATAATCCTGAATGTTTAGTTTGTGAAGATCTGCAACTGTTGAAATCAAAGTAAAAGTTAGATTGTTTTATGATCTGACAACCCTAATAACCAAAAGTCTAACGTAAGTGCTTCTATCCACCCACACCTTGACTGCCACAATTCATTTGTTCTGGGAGAATAACATGTACTAGAAGTCTTTCTCACACCTTGTATCATCAAATCAAATTCTAAAATGTGTACGTAGATAGCGTTAATCATGGTTTGCATCAGCTGCATATGAGATACTCATCTCCATTGATTGAATCAGCCATTTTCAGTTCTCCATTAATTGAATCGGTCATTTTAGCTTATCACTGTAGTTTACCAATAATATTACTGTTAGGTGTTTTAAACAGTATAAGAGTCAAAGGACAGTCTAAAACAAACCTCAGCTTTATGCAAAGTTGCTTAGAAACAGTTTAAAATAAGTAACAAAAATATTTTAATGAGTACTATTTCAGTAGGACTACTGAAAAAGTACTAACAGAACCAAATCAACCTGCCTAACACAATGGCATCTTCCCTGCTAGGGGACCCTTGAAGTTTCTAGCAGGGAGTCAGTTATCTAGTTGGAAAGGTGGAGGTACTTAAGGCATGCCCTTGCCCTTCACATCACACGACTGTTATGATGAGCATACAATCAAACTAGTTAAGGCTATAGATGTACTAATTTATTTGCACTTCTTTGCTCTACAGCTAAGCTTTAGTGTTCAAGCTGAAATATCTCATCTTCAGTCCATATATCTGAAACAAAAGCTAGTTTTACAATGACTTTCAACTACCATGCAATGACCATATCTGAAGTGATTTGATAGTTGAAGGAAGCACACCATTATGGCAGGGTAGGCTGTGATTGCTTACACCCCAAATTCCTCATAGCCTGTGATGTCATTATTTCAGAAACTTTGAAAAACATTATCAATACTTCTGTAATCTTTAGTAGCCATTGAACTTTGCTAGGGCTCTACTAACATTCCCCTATCCAAAAAATGCTCAGAAGCTCAACTAGAATCTTAAAGGCCAATAACACTATTCTCTCCAACATCAAAAACACTTGAAACAGCTGCTTTATTCCATTTAAATAGCACTTTGAATCTTGTGGGTTGTTCTGTGCTTTTATAAAGGGTCAGAGCATTATAATTTCCTGTCTGTTATTCACCAAATCATCCAATGGAACTAGGACTTTGTTTTTGTGGACCACCCAAACCTTCTGATTCTGTGCAGCATCTGAGTCTTGGGTTGCTCTCTAGCTAGCCTCCTATTCCAGCACAGAGCTACACCCACCCAGTGTCGTTTATCCAAGCCTTGGAGAGGTGTGGAACTGTGAATAACTAGCTTTTCAAAAAAAAAAGATAATTAAATGATTTTAATTATTTTAATTCTGCTTAAATATTTGAGTTACCCTTAGTGTCCTGTGTAGTAATAATACTTGTACTTTTCTGCTCTGAGCCATCTGTTTGCATTTTTAAGTTTTTTTTTTCTGGGACCTTAGTCTTATACTTTTATCAGAAGTTGTGGGAAGACTGTGTTTCTGCATTATTCTGCACTTCAATTTCCTCAAGTGGAATTACTTATAAAAGCTATCTGTTTGTATTTTAAACCCTGCTGGCTCATAGTCTTGTAGTTTAATTCACAGTGGTGACAGAGTTGTGGAATCCTGTGAGATATTGAGCCTTAGTTATTTATTATTGCATTTTTCCATAAACAGTGTTACTGGTAAATTTCTGCATAGTCTGGTGCCTTTAACTGCAGTAGGGCAATTGTGAGAGAATTGTCTCTGCTCCAGTTTGTGCTTCAGTGCTTTTATATTCTGCTTATCTTTTACCTGATTAAAGTTGCATTCTGTGTCTGCCCTATCCCCTCTAACACATTAAGCTAAAGTTTGTGGGAGCTCCAATATTACTTTTATTTGCCTGAATAGCTCCCTGGCTAGCCACCTACTTCTAGCACAGAGCTACCCCCACCCAGTATCTTTTGTCCAAGATTTGGAGAGTTGTGGAACTGTGAGTAACTAGTGTTTAAAAAAACAGAATTAAATTATTTGAATTATCTCAATTCTGCTTAAATATTTGCATTGCACTTAGTGATCTGTGTGGTAATACTACTTTGTACTTTTCTGCTCTGTCCCATCTGTTCTGGCACCCTAGTGTTATATTTTTATTAGCAGTTTTGGAAAGAATGTGTTTCTGCATTATTCTGCACTTCTATTTCCACAAGTAGAATTACCTTTAAAAGTATCCTTTTGTAGTTTAAACCCTGCTGGCCCATAGAATTGTAGTTTAATATACAGTTGTGGCAGAACTGCATAGTCCTGCAAGAATTTCAGCCTTAGTCATTTATTATTGCATTTTTGCACAAACTGTGTTACTACTAACTTTCTACCTAGTCTGGTGCTTTAAACTGCAGTAGATCAATACTGAGAGGCCTGTCTCTGTTCCAGTTTGTGCTTTAGTGCTTTCATATTCTGCTTATCGTTTACCTGATCAAAATTGCATGCTGTGTCTGCCCCATACCCCACTAACACACTAAGCTAAAGTTTCTGAAAGAGCTTCAATATTGCCTTTATTTAATTGTATGTCTGGATAGAATGCTTGTTATTCCCAACTGCCCAACCCTTTTGCTGTTGTTGTTTTATTATAAGGCTGTGTCTCTGGCTTCCACCTCTTAAAATAATCTGATTTCCAAAGTCTCTACCTCCCCTCATTCATTGCTGTAGACTATTGTATCAGCCATTTATGGACTCTTCCTACTCATTCTTTTCCATAGATACATGATACAGAGTGCCCACCCAGCAAACCAGTATTACTGTTGAGCAAACCTCATTTACTACATATTATCTCCTGCTCATTTTCCAGGAGTCAGCAAAGCTCAGAGTCTTAGCCTGCATTCCAGAAGTGCCATTCAGGCAAAGTTAAGTGTGTTTGATTGCTAAATCACACAAGTTATTTTGAATAATTGCTATTGTTTCCTGTTTTTATGTGTGCATTTCACTGATTTATTTTCGGTAAACAACAACAAAAAATTGCTCTTCTCTCACTGTTACTGCTGTAAGACTGCCTTGAAATTGCTTTCAGCAAGGGATTTCCAGCTAGTTGTTTAAGTGGTTTGTAGTAGCATTGCACTTGTGGGTCTCTTCTACTGTGTGTTTACATTAGGAAAACTGGGTTTATTCATCTTGTGGCAGGAGGCATTTGCCTGGTATACCTGAGTTGGGAAATACATAAAAGAGCTCATAGTGTTGTTGCTTTATTGGCCAGAGGGTCCATTATTTAGTTTTCTGATTTTTCTGTGCTGCTATAAATTTTGCACATTTGTGTGAGTTAGCAGTGTCCTGTGCAGGAGCAAACACCTAGAAAGAATGGTTCCTAAAACTGTACCCTGTAAAGCAACAATATAGTGCAAATAGCTTGTGTGTCAACAAGCTTAGAGCAGCTAGTTGGAAGTCAAAAGGCAATACCTACAGATTTAGTTGAATTCCGTATTTTGTAAACATTAAAGTAGAATGCTGTTTAGCATAATCTGCTCCAATATGGCACCCTTAATTGATTTCTAACCCCAATACACAAATCAAAGGACTGGACAGTATCGATATACAATTTCCTAACTTCTCTGCAGTCAGCTTGGTGGATACAGGCATCATGAGACACTGTAGTAATTGTCTCATGTTTACTGACAACCCCTTAATCCTTAAAGCAGCAAACACAGTATGTGAGAGATGTACTTACACAATGACACTGGTGGGTAAATTCTCGTATACAAGTGCACATCAGATTGTCAAAACCACACACACAGCACCCACCTCACATAGCACATAACACACACAAAGACTAATGTATGTTGAGGCACTTAAAAGCAATCTTCCTAAACAACAAAAATTTCCTAGACCACCCATTGTGACAAGCTATTTGCGCTGTATTGCTGCTTTACGGGGTACAGTTTTATGAACCATTCTTTGTGTGTGTGTGTGTGTGTGTGTGTGTGTGTGTGTGTGTGTGTGTGTGTGTGTGTGTGCATGTGTGTGTGTGTGTGTGTGTGTGTGTGTGTGTGTGTGTGTGTGTGTGTGTGTGTTCATGCATAATTTCAAGCACTCTCACTACTATGTGTTGATATGGCATAGACATTTTACAGACCAAGTCGTGTTTGATCATAATATAGCAGAGAATTGGAGAGTATTTGAGCAGGAATACAATATTTTCATACAAGCAGCTTTTTCTGACAAAGATGCATGTACAAGGGCATTCATTTTCCTTAACTTAGCTGGGTCAGAAGCTACTGAAAGAGAGCATTCATTTGTGTATGCACCAGAAGTATATGCAGCAGAGGGGGGAAACTGTCATATTTTGGTACCAGCTGAATCAAGGAAGGACCCTGAGTGCTTAAAATGTAAATTTAGAGAAATGTGTACCTCCAGAAAAATGTTACATTAGACAGGCACTTATTTTATACAAGAGACCAAAATCCAGGTGAAACGTTTGCAGCTTATATCACTGACTTGAGAAATAAGGCTAAAACATGCAGATTTGGTGACTTGAAAGATGAGTTAATAAAGGACAGGCTTGTGGGTGGTGTTAATATTGCTGCAGTGAGAAAAATTTTACTTTGTGACAGTGATTTAACATTAAGCAAAGCCATAGAGATTTGTCAAACCCATGAGCTCACAGAAAGGCACACAGGTATGCTTACATGTGACAAGAGCAAGGTTTCAACAGCCTCTAGAGCAAGTGTAAACAGTATACAACACATGGCAAGCAGAAACAGGCCTAAGCACATGGCAGCAGCAACCCCTGCAGGTTTCTCTGGGAGATCCCGTAGCTTTCTAGCAAGTCCCAAGACCAGCTCAGTATAAAGGACATGCTCAGTACAGTATAAGAGTGAGTCAGCAAAACCCAAGTCAAGTCTTATTGTTAGCTGTCATAATTGTGGAGCCAACCATGAGTCTAAAAGAGAGAAGTGCTTAGCATTTGGTCAGCAATGTCACAAGTGTAAAAAATGGATCCATTTTCAAAAGTTTTGCAAATCAAGCAAGCCTCATTCAGTTATTAAGAAAGGTCACTCTAAAAAGCAAGTTGATCATGCAAAAAGCTATAATTCTACTTTATATGTAGATGGTGTATCAGTGGTTGGTGAAAAGGTTAATGCAGTAGATTTGTAGGCAAAGAGCAAAGTATTTTGTACTGTCCTGATCAATGGTAAACCCACAGAGCTCAAAGTAGACACTGGTTCAAAGTGTAATGTAATGTCAGCAGAAACATTTGCTAGAGTGAGAGCTGGTGAGCAACTTAATTTGGCTAATTGTGCAAAGCTTGTTGCTTATGGAGGTGAAGAGATTCAAACCGAAGGGTCAGTAGTGCTTTCGTGCTATTCAGCTGGGAACAGTTACAGTTTGCAATTTTATATAGTCCAAAGACTTGTGTAGTCATTATTAGGTCTCAGAGACAGTATGAGAATGAAACTGCTTTCTCTTACCAAAGAAGTACATCATGTAAGCACATCTCCTAGTTCCAACGTTACTGATGCGATTTTCTCAGAGTATGCTGATGTTTTCAATGACAAGCTAGGCAAATGTCCAGTTGTGTACTCCATGAAGTTAGACCCAGAGGTCAGTCCAGTGGTCAGACCAACAAGAAGAGTTCCAATAGCTATACAGGGAAAAGTCAAGGTCCAGTTAGACAAGATGGTGCAGCAAGGTGTGATTTGTCCAGTCATAGAACCAACCAAGTGGGTGTCATCCATGGTAGCTGCTCATAAGAAAAATTCAGATGGAATCAAAATATGCATTGACCCGAGAGACTTGAACAAGACATTAAAAAGACCTCATCATCCTATGTGTACAGTTGAGGAGATTGCTGCCCTCATGCCCAATGCCACTGTTTTTTTCTGTCTTAGATGCAAAGAGTTCATTTTGGCAAGTAATGCTTGATCACAAATTTTCACTACTGACTACATTCAGTACCCCATTTGGTAGATACAGATTCCTCAGGATGTCTTTTGGAATAACTTCTGCCAGTGAAGTCTTTCAGCGTGCAATGGAGCAAATCTTTTTGGAGCAAATATTTTCAGGCTACCTGTGGGCAATAATAGTTGATTTACTGGTTGGCATTAATGGTGAAGCAGAACATGACAGAAACCTCAGGAAAGTTCTGGACAGAGCGTGTGAAGTGAACTTAAAGCTCAGTCATCTGAAGTATAAATTCAGATTAGCAGACATCACGTATGTAGGTTGTTTATTTACCAATACCCTTCCAAGCAAGAAAACATTCTTGAAATGCCAGCTCCAGACAATTTCCAAGCCTTGCAGCATTTTCTTGGTATGGTTAACTATTTGGGCAAATTTATCCCTGGCTTTAGTGAGTTATTAGTGCCTTAAGAGAAAGGTGACACACAAAAATGTTGCCTGCTCATGGTTAAAACAACACCAGAGAGCATTTGATAACCCCAAACAGCAATATGCTAACCCGCCTACATTAAGGTACTATGATGTCCACAAACAGTAGTTCTTTCCTGTGATTCTTCAAAGTTTGGTCTTGGTGCAGTTATTCGTCAAGAAGGCAGACTTGTTGCTTATGCATCTAGAACTCTTACCCAAACAGAGATGCAGTATACTCAAATTGAGAAGGAACTTTTGGTAACTGTTCACATGTTCGAAGTTCCATAAGAATGATGCTCAAATTGTAAAAGTATAATTTCAAAATGGTCCATACAAAAGGTAAACTTCTTTAACTGGCTGATACCTTATCCAGATCACCCAGAAATACTATAGAACAGCTTGATGCAGAGAATTTTGACTTTGATGTCATGGAAGTGCATCATTTTTCTACAATGAGACTTGATGAGCTAATAGATCATGCAAAGACTGATCCAATTTTGCAAAAGCTCAACCACTTCATCAATGTAGCATGGCCGTTAAAGCAATCTTGTGTACCACCAAAAGCTCATACAGAGATGAAATGCTGGTGGAAGATGGTATCATTTTCAAAGGTCCCAAAGTTATTGTTCCTATTTCCTTACAGCATGAATACACTCAGATTTTGCATTGTGGCCGCCCATGTTCCAATTCTTCCAAAACAAGGACGAGAGCTAGTATTTTGGCCTCCTTCTCTATCAAAAGACATTGATAAAGTGCTTGCTTTTTGTTCAGTGTGCAACAGTACTAAGCCGCATTTGCAAAAAGAGCCACTTCAGTTAAGCCAAATTCCTAAACTACCTTGGTCAACAGTAGCCACTGACATATTTGAGTGGAACAATCAGCATTAGTTAGTGCTAATAGACTTTTATTAGAACTTGTTTGAGATCGATTTGCTACCTAACCTAATATCCAGTGCTGTTATTATTTAGATAAAATGTCATTTCTCAGTCCATGGTAGTCCACACAAAGTTATTTCTGACAATGGTTCTCAGTTTACCAGTCAATTGTTTCAGAGATTTGCAAAAGAGTAGGACTTTATCTATGTTACTAGTAGTGCTGAATGCCCACAATCAAATCGCCTTGCTGAATGTGTAGTACAAAGTGGAATGCAATTACTAGAGATGTCAAAGTAAGATGATACTAATATCTTCTTGAATTTACTTACTTGGATCTCCTGCTCAGAGACTTCTATGTAGGCAAACCAAAACAATCTTCCTATCAGTTCTAGCTTGTTGGTAACTAATGCTAAAAACAACAGAGCAATCAAAGCCCAACTTTTTAAGAAGCGTTCTTCTCAGAAGTCCAGCTATGATAAAATGAGCAGATTTCTTCATCCGTTAAAAGAAGGAGAGACAGTGAGGATGCAAATGGCGAAAGGCTTTGATCGAATTGGTCAAGTGAGAGGTATAGGGTGGGAGGCTGGCATAGTGGTTAAGGTGTTTACCTTACAGACACAAGCTGCAGGGTTTGATTCTCACAGGGGGTAATTGGCTAGGCTTAAAATGGCCCACAAGGGCAGTTAGTCTAGTACTAATCTATGAACCTATGAACCTATGTGCTGAGCCGAGATCCTACTTAGTGGAATCTGAGTGTATAGAGTACAGGAGAAACCGCAGATATCTTCTTCCTATATCAGAAATGATATCTCAGCATCATTCCATTCCTGATGATGCCCCAGTTGTCCCCAAAGTTGAACATTTCTTAAAGACAGTTCCTTTTGCTAGATCCAATTCTGACTTTTATGTTACACGATCAGGTCATATTTCTAGACCTAGTGTAAAATACACAGCAACTTGGACATGATTGTTTTTTATATGTCTAATTTTGTATAATTGCATGTCAAAAGATCATGTCTGTAAATTGCTTGCCATTGAATACACTAATTTCATGTATGAGCTATTTCTTAAGGGAGGATGTAGATCTGAGTGTGTGTATGTACCTTTAAGAAGCATTTCCCAGATGTAAACACGTGCATATAAATAGTGATCACGTGTAAGCAGCAGTGCTATTTTGAGAGAATAGCCAGAGTGTTAACATGTGTGAGTGTGGTAGTCAGTCTGCTTATAAATTTATTTAAGTTTAAGTTATAAAGCCTAATTCCTGATGTGTTTGTGTGTAATAAAGCTGTTTGAACTGAACCCACGAATGCTCATCTGTTTTATCCTGACCAGATGAGCAACAGTGGGGACAGGTGAGTGGATGCAGAACCTCTGGGACTACAGGTTACCTATGAGTACAGATCCATTATATGTAGCATCATTATGTATGAGTTCACCGACAATCTGGGCCTGTCCTTTGAGGTTACATATGTCACTGCACTGTGCATTGTGGTTCTACTTTGTGTGGGTGGCTAGTTTTGTCACTTACTGTGTCTACACAATGTCACAACAACATGATGTGCTTGTTTTAGCTGAGGAGGTTGTGCCTCCATTTTGGGGGGTCGCCCTCACACCAACTGTCACACAGCAATGCTCACCTCTTATTGTGCAGCCTGCTAATGGCAGTTGCCCACTAGGCAAGTTTGATGTGCCATGAGAAGCCTGTGTTCCTCCTGTTAGGTACAGCCAAGTCCATGCATTTGTAATGCTGTTTGTATAATGCATGGGTGTAGAGCTCTGCATGCTTTCCTGCCCCATCTGAGGAGATAGGTGCAGTCAAGCTATGTAAACCATCCCACAGGAGGTAATAAATTGCTTTGTTGAAATATAGGTCTGTATTGTCTGCAAGGGGAGTTAGTTCTGGTAGTTTTAATGAGACTGATCTGTGGTCAGATCCCACCAGTAAGGACCTCACATTGGGGGGCTGCAGTGGTCACCCATCTTGGTAAACACATGATGCATTACGTTGGTTCCCCTTTTGGGAATGTCACAGCACTGCTCCAGGGCATTGTAGTTAAGGATGTGGACTAGCCTTTGAGCAAGTGAGCTGCAGCACGACTAAGCAACACAGCTGGTGGTCATTTACTGCCACCCCAAACCATGGTGTAATGATATATCTTGACAGACACACAAACATCCAAATACATACAATAGGTGTCTCAATTCATGGAGCTGCTGCTGTATCCAGCAATTGCTTGATTATGTGCCCTTCCAGTAGTGAATGGCACCTGCAGTGTCTCTGGGAAATCATAATGTTTCACTAAATCTGAACGTGTATCTATCCTTAATGAGTATGTATACACCACCTGCATTACCTTGCACACTGTCATTTTGAGGTCTGAACATGTGGATGGGCATGTAGTCTGGCATGGTTGTGATGCTGTCCACAATCTTGAAGTCCTTGACTGCACACATATCTGCATATTCCAAGGTGGGAACACCTTCCACAGAGTGGGGTTCAGTGTTGTTATTCCCAGAGTGTAGCAGCATAACCATGATGTTGTACAAAGATGATATTCTCATTGCAAAGTTATCCCTCTAGACAGTGCATCTAAAATGCATTTTGGGGGTGTCAGCAGCCTTGGCCAGTACTCCACATCTCAGGGGTGAGAGATGAAGACCATCACTGGTGAAGCATTGATGTCTGTTGAGCAAGACATCCCATGCAGATATGCTAAGGCAGTTAATGACTTCCATCAACTTTCATGTGTATGGAGCCATCATCCTAAGTAAGGATCAACTGCAGCTGAAAGGTACGTTCATACCCGTGAGACACAAAGACTGGCTAAGCTCAGTCATGTGTCTGCGTACAGTCTGGTGACGTATATCCCTAGCCATACACACCTGCAGGAACTATGATGCCAACATTATGTTAACTGATATTCCTTGATTTGCGGCAATTACGTTAACTGATATTCCTTGATTTGTGGCAATGTGTGGTAGGACGTATTGTGTCAATTCACAAAACACTAACTGTGATCTTTCTCATATGTAGCCTGTTAAAATAGATATCAATGTGTCTCATGATGTAATCACCTATGACTAAATGGTGTGATTTTGTGTTTTGCCTCAAATGTTTAACCAATGAGAGAGTGGTGCATGCAGTATTATGTGTACTGTGTTCTCCAGAGGAAGGTTTTTCTGAGGTGTCTGCTATTTTGGAATGTGTCTGGTAAGGAGCTGCACACATGCAGGTGTGTGCGATGTGGGTGTAGGTGGTATAGGATGTGAGCTGTGCATGTTGGAAAATGCTCATTACCATATGTAATGACTGCTGTTGGAGACACCATGGAAGCAAGGTTTGAAATGCAGTCACATCTGTCACACATTGTGTCTGTTTGTCATAGGAGTAAAGGGTAGGGACAATTTCCACATCTCATCAGCAGGTCCTGCAAAGTTAGGGTCATGTTGCCACACTCTTGGAGTTGATAGCCTGATATACAGTGTTTGTAGGCACTCCTTGCAGTGAAGATGAGGATGCCCATGCATCCATACAGGACTTGTTCAACTTTGCTGAAATTATATTGGCCTCATAAGTGTACAATGTCTGTCAAGCAACTAGACAGCACACTGGTTGTTCTGTAACATGATGTGGGAACAGAGACTTGTGTTTCAGGTACATAACTGTACAGTATAACATGTCTAGGACATGTGACAGGTGGCACACATTGGCCAAATGTGGCCAGTCTGCTGCAGTAGGCCTCACAGCCATGTCATGCAGATATCCACCATTAATCTGTTGAAGGGCAGAATGCATAACTTGCTGTGAAATTGTCACCTATGATGGATCTCTGCCACTGTGCTGCTTGTTTCAGCAAGCCTTGACATCTATGTTACTGGACATTGAACATTATATTGCGATGCTGCAGCAGTGTTCCTAATCACCATCTTGTCAGTTCCCTAGTGACATACCACCAACTCTGGAACAGAAGGCTTCAAAAGCCAACTGAATGCCCAGGTTGTTAATCAATGCATCTACCTGGAGAATGGTAAGTGAAGTCTACAGAGGCTTTCATGATGTGGGATAGCTATGTGGATGAACAAACAGGCTGTGTCCTGCTTCTCACCATGAGATTCGTAGTAACATTTTGTGTGTGATGACAGAAAATGTATCAGAGCATGGTATCCTATGTGAGACTTTTTTTGGTGTGACCAGCATTAGAAGTTGCCAGGCACTGGCAATTCCATGGACTTCCCTGCTTTCCACATACTTCACAAGGTAATTATCCTTCCAGTATACACTGCTTTGTTAGTGTCCAACTGCAGAATACTTGTGTAAAACCCCCACCTTACCTTCACATGGTATACATATTACACTTTCCTAACTTGTTTGTCTGTGCTCTGCACAGACACCTTGGATGACTCTCTTCTTGGAACATGCTGGAAGTAACTGCAATACTTAGTTGCATAAAGAACAACTAGCATGCAGTGCCAAGTGATTTCCCCAGCTCTCTGAAATGCCATGAAAGGAGTTAGCATGGATATGAGCAGTAACACTGCTGTAACCCTACTGACACTGGTCCAAGCACAGTTTGTTTTACTCAGGGCCAAATCATGCCTACCTACCCTAACCGGTAGACCCCATTGAGTGTTACACTCTGCAATGGATGATGGAAATATGACTCACTCCATCTACCATGGCCTGACAAGGTGTTTGACAATGTTAGGCCAGCAGGCCTTGCTGGAAACTGTGTAGGTTATTTACAGATTGGTATGTCATCTGGTGGACAGGCAAGTGTCTGATAGTCATAATCTGGGAAGATAACAGTGGGTGACCTATGCTACAATGATGCTAGTCACCAGTAGATTTTCCCAGACATCATTAATGGTGTACCCCTTCTAGCCATTCCCTTCTCTGCAGTCACGGCAACTGTCAGTAACCTCTGACTGATTACATTAGCAGGCGACTGGATATTAAGGGCTGTCACTGAATCCCACACAGATCCAAAAGTTATCCAGGATGGCCTCAGACACACATTCAGTTGTTGTTAGAGCCACTGACAAATAGTAAATGCCAAAGACTGTGCAATACTATCCTTTGGGAAGTCATCCACCCCTGCAAAATATAGCACTGTCTGCACACCACACACAGTTGAGCCATTACTCATGGAGTTTTGGACACAGAGAGTAATGTAGCCATTGACTTTCACTGGTCGGTAAGATGTGAGGATCCATTCAATTTTGTACAACCTATACAGAAAGGTATGGGATGTAAATCCTAGACTATCATTGTTATACTGAATTTGGCACAGTAAACCAATAGACATTGTAGATAACATGTACTTTGGAGTCTGTGTCAAGACTATGCATGTATAGTCTCTGTTCTAAATGCTTTGGAGGGGATATGTATGGCTGCCATACATGGAGCTGTCATATCCCACTGTGTACCTCCCGTGTATCTAGGACAGGACTAACACATAGCTTACCTGTTCTACACACCTACACCATCACTGTGTTATAAATAGTACATAGTGGAGAGACAGGTATGTAACACATACACTACACCCTATATGTAACAGGCCTCATGCATGTGAAGCACACATCTGCTGTGACACACATCATGTTCAAGTTACACAATGGGATGCAGAATAAGAAAATCATAACTGGTATTGGACAGATGTCTGTACTGGACACAGGAAATTTTGTAGATGGGTCATCTTCATCACCACAGCTTGGAGATGTGTTAACTCCCGAAACCCTGGTGACACTTATCAAGTGTATCAGACCTTTTCATAGATTAGGGATGCATGATTAAGCTAAATAATGCCATTGTCCTTGTTAACCTGTTATACGAATATGAATCTATGAAGCCATGCACCTATAGTGTTGTACCTTGCTGAAGACATCTTTCTTCTGTTCTGATATTCCATCCTGTGCTGTGACATCTATAAGTTTATTGCCGCTGTGTATCCATAGGTGTCCCCTACAGACTCCTGAAACTGAACTATAAACAGGTCCATGACACACCTGTCATTGTGTAAGTATACAGCCATTACAAAATCATACAACGTAAGGTACACAAAATCATGTGGCTTACTCATTACAAATGTCAGCAGTGACCAGTACAAGTGGCATGGCAAACCAACACTGCATTACATAAGTCCATATTAATTTATATAGTCACCATGTGCATCAGACACATAGTTTCATTTCCCCTGCATCGATGATGAGGATGACAGGCACGTGGCACAGGTATCATTTCTTGCACAGGGTGTTGTGTGGGGGTGCAGAAGGCCTAGACTAACTCAATAGGTTGAAAGCATGTGTGTGAGTCAGGAAGAGAAGCAGGGAAGTTGGACTATGGAAATGTGCAGTGTGTGTCTATAGTTGACTTGAATTTGACAGTGGTGTGTGAGTGTGGGTATGTGTACACAGTCAAGCACAGTGCTAGCTCTACGTGTGTATATTGGACAGCTGTGAACCGTAAATGGTAAAGCTGACAGTTCATCGTCTCTGCCCTCGAACAAAGGAACTGGCTCTACCAGGAGTTGCACTTGCACCTCCATGTTCAAGGTCAGAAGTGGTGCTAGTACCTGACAGTGACTGCTCTCTGCTGAGACTGTGTCCTCCACAGGAATGCCCGGGACCATGAGCCCATGGCCTGCCACATCTTGATGTGGACAGCACCCTTCCCTCGGGAGCGCTGGATGTACTGTCACTATGGGGGCATGATTGCACATGGTCTCGAGGACTCTTAGCAGATGGGGTTGCTGACCTACATCCATGAGTCCAATGCTCAACTCCAACCAGATGTTCTAGCACAGACATTGTGCATTCAAAGACAGATATTCTGCGATCTGTCTCTAACCATCTTCTTTCCACTGCATTAGTGAACCAATCCAGGGTGTCACCAATGCGGTGGAGGCAGTCATGGATGTCAGATTGTGCTGCATCCATAACCCTGTACATACATCTGGAGTTCCTTTCAGAATGTGCCTATGCCTCCATGAAGGCACGAAATATACGCTGAGTGACCCGTGATGTGTCACTTGCAACAGGTGGTGGAATGACAGTAGGCCTCCTAAGAACACCCCTATCAATCTGCCTGTGTAGAACCTTGCCAGCTCTCTGGCTATGGCCAGTGTCTACACTTGCTGGAGCCATAGTTGCCACACTTTCCTGTTCAATGTCCCCACCCTCTGACTGTTCAATATCTATGGCATTCGGGGACTGGGTATGTGTAGGCATACTGACTGTGTGTGGTGACAATAAGAGCAGAAGAGGGATTTCAACCTCTGGGACAGATTCAGCCCATGAAAACCCCAGCTGTGCCTCACTCTGGCCACCATCATCAGAGTCAGAAGACACACTGACATCAGGTTGTGTAGGGGACAGAGACCAACCCTGCTTGTCACCTGTGATAAGAAAGGGAAAAGTAGTGCATTAATACCTGCACTATTATGCTTTGCAGTACTACGTTGCAATATATGTAAGGTCTATACACTGTTGCCACTAATGCAGACCTGTTAAAAACCCAACCTCTTATAGCAGGACATGAGGACATTACTTTTCCCACAGACAGCTGTAGTTATTTGTAAATAAAAGCTCTTTGCACAGCAATCTTCTCAGCAACAATGAGGTACACTGTTAACATTTGTAAAGACTCTGCACAGCTGACACATATGACAATCTGTAATGTCCTGAGAATAATGTCACATCTATCAGTGTGGTCACACCTACAAGGCATAGGTATAACTCTAACGTGTGTACAGTCAGAAAATATCTGTGCAGTTGGCAATCATGCTGACAGTACAGCAATCCAGGCAGCAGGCCTGGGATGGCACTTTAGGGAATACATTGCTGTAAAGCTACATTTGTAACAAAACTGTTGTGCTTACGAGGAGCAGGACCAAGGCCTTATCCAATACCTGATGGACCTGTGAAAAGTTGAGGGGGAGGTAATGTAACTACCACCGCATGTTGCACTATAACAAAGTAATACATCCATATATCTCACATTTACAGTAGCTACTGTGTTAATTCTTATGTTGGTCAAAAATCTGAGCATGAGATTCAAACTGCAGTTAAACCGCTCTTCCCCAAAGAACAAAGACCTGACATCCACGTAAAGGTATGTACACCCAGACACACTGAATGCTACAGTATTTCAATGCTTTTCAAACTAAGCTTACCTGCATGCTCCACTGCTGTGGCAACTGTGGCATCCACATCCACGCTGTATGGTGTGATGGATGCCCGTGAGCTGTCACCTCTTTGGTACTGCTTGACAGGGGTACAGGAAAATAATTTTCTTTGGTGGCAAAAGCCAGGGAACCTTTTTGGCTAGGCTTATATAGGCCCTAGGACCGATAGCCTAGTACCTACCTATGACCCTATGTGTTCCTAGGTTCACCAGGAATTCCTCAGTGGCTGAGAGAGGTATTCTGCTGTAGGCCCTCCACCAGTGACACCACAATCCCTGGCTACATCTGCTGCTTTTCTGCATGCAGCATTAATCATGTTTGTTGCATGGTGTCGAACCTGCTCATATGTCCTACTCTGATGACCTATAGCATTCATGTCACGGACAGGGTCAGCCTACAATGCTGCCTGTTGTTCCCTGTTTTACCTCCCCTGGACAGTAGGGGTTTATGGTGTTGATGAAGGCCTTCCAGTATTATATCATTCTCTGCATCCATGAAAGGGGCACAGCATCTAGGATACATGTTTCCTGAAAGACAACAAAAAACACGTCAGGATCATATACATGGAAGTACACAATGTAGAGATACAACAAGAACATAATGGTTGGTAGTATCCACTGCTTGATCACACATGTCATATTCCACAGTGTGCAAACATACTAAGCGTGTGGATACAACAAAGATACAAGTAACCTTTGTGGTATCCACGAAGTCTAAAACAACCAACTAAGCAAGTATAATGGGTCCCAAAACAAAACAGTGTAAGAAACTTCTCTGTGTGGAAGATTTTCACACCATATATATCTAGCTGGTATATATTAGAAACGCAAAATCTGAATTTCATGAATACATTTTCATCGAAACATAAAGGTCTATGTATGAAAAGAGGAAACAATGCAAATGGCGAAAGTGAGAATGCCTAACATATTTCCTCAGCCAGCAGGGTGATTGTGGGGATGAGGAAATAAAGCCTTTTCCCCTCTGTAATGCAGTCTCTGAGTTGTTATATTTAATTAGGGGGGGGGTGGTGTGGCAAAAACGTTTAGAAAAGTGTTTTACTTTACGTTAGTTAACTTAGGTTTACCTTACCTGTATGGCGCTGTTGCTTCCGGTATCATGTTCTGTATTCTCACTTTCGCTATTTGCATTGTTCTCTCTTTTCGCACATCAACCTTTATGTGTCGATGAATACGTATTCGTGAAATTCAGCTTTCGCGTTTCTAATATAGACCCATATCTAGCTAATCACTGCATATTAGTCAGATCAGATATTAGTAATAGAAATATCAAACCTAAACTCATCCTAAGTCAAAAAATAATAAAAAATATATCATTTGAAATATTATACAAAATTATTAAGTATATGAAAATAATCCAAGCAGGGTAGGCAGTCTGTTTCCAGTCTGTGTACTTAATAAAGGGTTTTCGACTGGAAACAGTCTTCCTACCCTACTTGGATTACTTTCGAATACTTAGTAATTCTGTATATTTCAAATTATATATTTTTTATAATTTTTTTGACTTTGGATGAGTTTGTTTGCTACTTCTATTAACATTATCTGATCTGATTAATATGCAGTGATTAACTAGATATATATGGATTGAAAATCTTCCACACAGAGAAGTTTTGTACAGCACCCAGCAGGATAAAAGAACTTTCGTTAAACTAAACAAACAACTCAAGAGGACAAATAAAGTCTACCAAAGCCAAATTTGAGGTAAGTTTGGCCTCCCAGGCCAAGAACAACCACAAAGCATTCTTTAGCTATATCCACAACCTCAAAAGCAATACATAATTGTATGCAGAGCTCATTGTAAAGGAGCCACCTATACTGAACCAGAAGATATAGCAAACTTCCTGGCTGATAAATTCAGCTCCAGCTTTACTCCTCTTTCCCCCTCAACCTTCCCTCAGAAAATATCATCAAATAGAACTCCCCCTACTATCACTAGGGAACAATCTTTAATACTCTTTCTAGAAAATGTCACATAGCTTAGCATCTTGCATACCTGCTTAATGGACCTAAGCATCGCAGAAACTCACACAACTGTGATTTTAGCGAAGCTTAGCAATGTACAAACAGTAGTATCCATTAACCATGTTTAACCACACAGCTCTTATAAATGTAACAATTTTGTTATTAAATTAAACAAAAAATTAAATTACATTAAAAAAATGGTATGAGTGCTAGGGACTTGAACCCAAGATCTATAAGCTTTAGGCTGTGACTCTACCCATTTAGCTACTTGGATAGTATGTAAGCTAGTATACCATCACATATACTACTAAGCTACCTGTTTGTGTTGCTACTCACCACTGACACAGTGCAAACAGGCTTAAATATAACCAGAAATAAATAATTAATGACATCTGGTTTCTATTTTTAGATGTCTGGCAGGTGTCAATAGTGTATGTGTAAGCACAGCTCGGCTCTGCTGTGCTCCTCACTGTGCAAATGGACACAAAAAAAATAATAATTAATTACATCCAGTGCGGTAGTAGTGCTGCGGTAGCGTTGTCACCTCACAACAAGACGTCCCATTCGATTCTCAGCTAGAGCGTCTTCTGTGTGGAGGCATGCGTGAATGGGCGTGCCTTTGTTGAAGGTTGCGCGTCAGGGCTGGTAACTTGGCACGTAAAAATCCACTACCAAACATTAGCGGACTGGAGTTCCGCTGTGGCGACCCCTAACTGGGATAAGCCGAAAGACATAACAACAACAACAACAATAACATCCAGTTTCTATTTTTAGATGTCTAGCAGGTGTCAGCTGTATATATCTAATTACAGCTTGGTACTGCTGCACTCTGCACCGCTCCGACCAAACAGACATTAAAAAAAAAAAATTATAAAATTAAAACACAAAATATTAATTCACAGCACATTTCAACAGTAGCAGGATACATTACAGGGAGTCTCACCCTGTACATAACATCTGTCTGGGAATTCCCTGGACAATCCACAACCACAGGATAGCCTCTACACTTCTGCCTATATGGATTCAATATCCCTGTTACTATGCTCTCCCTTGGCAGCGCACCATTATTAATATGTATGGCGAGCTGCCAAGGGGGAACTGTGGCCATGTACATGGATACATTCCTTGTAGGCTCTACACAGAGCCTACATCAATTTTATTGAATCCTGGGATAAGTATTTTTTGTAGGCATCAAGGCCCCTGAACTCCACATGTAGGTACCCCCCCCCCATTTTACTTAAGTATACTAACTCTGTGGACACACAACTGTGGAGAAGAGCACATACATGGCCAGTATGCAAACAGAAACATCAGTAGCAGTGATTATGTATGGCCAATCACCCAGATAAACATTTACATGCATTGTGACTTAGTCTTAACTGCCTATTACACAACGCCTGTGATTTTCTATGAATTACAAGTTTTCAAGTAAATTAGTTTTCAACATTTTTTAATATTGTGTGATTCAGTCAAATGAAATTCAGCCAGATTCATGAATCCCCTTATTATATGCCTAAATCATGGCAGAAATGGGTCTGTATGGATCAACCATCCTTATCCTACTCTGACAACAAACAACAAATAACTAACAGACATAAGTAAATGCATGTTAATAATCTGATTCACATTAATCAACCAATGCAAAAACTCCATCCATTAATCTGCCTTCAAGGCGCCATTGATAATTTTCATGTTCTTGGAGTACAAAATATTTTCTGTCTCAGGAAATCTCTTCAGAAGTCAACCATCCAGCAGTGTTCTTCCATATAGTGGAGAGGCTGTGCAGCCTCACCTATCTATCAACTAGAAATCCAGTATCTATCTCACAGTGCAAGTCTGCTAAACAGTTCATTGCTGAGAAGATTGTCATTATCAAATCTGGTCCTTCATCAGATGACCTCATGGGATGTACAGTGACCCCCACCCTTTCCAATTGCCACCTCTTGGTTGGTGTTTGATTATCTCTGATTATGAAGACCTCATTTTTGTTATTCTTAGTATCTGATTAACAAACTGCAGACTATACTCTTGCCCATCAAAATGGTGTTGATTATGGAGGTGTGATGGGGAAGAAAGACGTAATTGGGAACATATTTTCTGAGAGTGTAATACATTGGCAGACTTTAAAGATTCCTTGTAGACTACTCTGTCAGAGATACTGGGTGAGCAAACTGGTGTAACTAAGGAAATTATTTTTTGAGCTATGATATAGAATTGGAATTGCCTAGACATAGTAAGGCCTTGCTGAGTCTAACTATGGTGGCTGCCAAAAAACAATTACTAGAAATGGAAATCAAAGTCTAAACCAACTATACTAGAAGTAGTGAATATAGCAACAGAGATAAAACAACTGGAATTGGGATCTTTAGAAAAGGGTAGGAGCAAATCACATAGAAAAAATGGAATTGTGGGAACAATACATGCAGGGGAGGAAAGAGGTTTAAAACGGGCAGAATTTAAATGAGCTATGTAATGCTTGACTGACAATGAGTGGATAGATTATACGTGATGTATAATGTTTGTAACTAAAATTATGTCAATATGGTTTCTGATGTATAATGTTTGCAACTAAAATTATGTCAATATGGTATGCTTTCATTTATATAAATGTATGGTTGCCTATGTCGTACATGATAATTTAATAAAGATGTTTCTTGTTTTTAAAAAGGCAGTGTTGACTACTGTTGATGTGACTGGACCAGTAATGTTTCGGAGCCCACTCTCATCTTTGAGGTATGAGGTTTTTTTTCATTGGCCATGAAAAAAAGCTATTGTTATCCCCACCCACAAAAAAAATGGATCCAAATATTTTTGACATCTACTGCCCAATCTCTACACTCCCATTTTTAGGAAAGTTGCTGACAAGGTAATTTCTGAACATCTTGAGAGTTACCTTCCAGTTAGTAGACTCATGGCCATCTTTCAAACAAGTTTTCAGACTAACCTTAGCACTGACATTTGTAAGAGTTGTTAACAATCCTCTTTTGACAAGAGTGCAGTGTCACTACTCAGTATTGGTCATCCAAAATCACTCTGCATCTTCAATACTCTTGGCATTTTGACAGAATGTTTGCAAACATACTGTAATATTTCCACTATAGTCTTAAAATTGTGTATTTCTTATCTCTCTGGCTGTATACTCAAGGTCTCTTCATAGATAAATTCATCTGCCATTTGCCCTATGGAATGTGTAGTACAACATGGTTCTATCTTAGGACTTCGGTTGTTCATGGTCTGTATGCTTCTTTATAAGAGATCTCCTTTGCAAGAGGGACTTAGCATACCATCATTATGCTGATGATACAAGGTCTTCCCCATGACAAGATGGTGAGTATGTTTTCTTTGGCTGATGACTTAGAAGCCGTACACTCTTGGCTAATTCAAAAATGGTTGAAAATCAGCACCTCTAAAACTGAAGCTTTGGCTACCCACTCAACCTTGAAAAACTCCTCTGCCATCCCTTACCCAATTTTATTGTGTATTGTGGTAGCAAGCCTGAATCTGGTTAATATGTGCATAACCTTGGTGTCATATTTGACTCCAGGCTCATGGTTTGGGACAAAGTATCAGCTGTTGTTCCCATCTGCAAATCATATCAACAATTAAGCACTTGTTGTCACTCAAGCTCTGGTCTCTTCAAGTTTGGACTATTGCAATGCCCTTTAATTGGAACTTTATAGCACAGGTTTGGAATGCTTCCTAGCACTGGACTGGAATGCTTACAGATAGTGCAGAATTCCACTTCAAGGCTCCGTGCTGGTATATCATGATACTAGAATATTACTCCTGTTATGTGCAGTCTGCATTGGCTTCCTTCTCTGGCTAAATGAAGGAGATTTTAGTGCTCTGCTCCTTTCCTGGATTTTGCACTCAGCCTCCAAGGGGTGGTTGGCAGTTCCATGGATGCATCCTGAAACATCTGGATATCACTCATTTTCTTATCAGGCCTCTCATTTATGGAATTTGTTAACACAATGGCTTCAGGAGAGCCTGTCACTGTCTGGTTTCAAGATGGCAATCAGACATATCTTTTTGATATGGCATTTAATGAGCTGGGATGAATAAATGATTATGTTTATTTAATAGCTACTATAGCATTTATCTTTTATTTATTTCACTGTCATGGTAATTATCACAAGGGATCATAGAAGGCTACTAGACTAACGACTGTAAAGCCTTTTTAAGCCTAGCCATTCATGCCCCAGTTTTCCCAGTTATCAATGTCCATGGGCTAGAACAGCTTTGGTATATGCCCGTGCCTTTGGGCATTTACAAACTGCCCATGTCCATGCCCATAGGCTAGAACAGCTTTGGTATATGCCTGTGCCTTTGGGCATTTACAAACAGCCCCTGTCCATAAGGGCCACGGGTGACAAGCTTGGGGTGAATTGTGATTTCCCATTCATTGATCCAAACTGAATTTGAATAGGCTTAGGAAAGAGCTCTGTTTCACATGAATAGGGAGTCTGTTCCAGAGAAGTGGTGATCTATGTGACACATATCTGTTCCTTCAACATGTTTTGTTTATGACATAGACAAGGTTTCAATCCTTAGATCTGCTAATTCTAGTGCTGTTTGTTTTGTGCATGTGTAGCAGATCCATCAGGGCTGGATCAGAGAATGCCTTGTAGGTTAGGCATAGATTGTTCCTCAAACATCTGTAGGAGACTGAGTACAGGGACAAGGCTTTGAGGCAGTCCATATAGGCCATATTATTTACACCCTGTATTCTTTAAATGAGGAACATCTGTGGCCACTCCAGCTGTTGCAAATGCCTGTTCAGCTACATGCCAAAAGGTACAATGTACTCGATTATTGGTCTAATCAGGTCTGAGTATTGTGGGACTATGATCTCCTATGATACTGATGGCATGCCCTTACTTATAAGTTGTGCCACATAAAAGGATTGTCTCACTTCCAGAGACACATGATGATCAAAGTTCAGGTTATTGTCATCCTGAGTTCCCAACTCTCTTACCACTGGGCCTTCTGTCAGGGAAGTGTTATCAATGTTGTAATTTGCAGGAGCATGTCATGTTATCGAATGAAATTTTGGCAAACACAAAAAGAGCGATTATTGTTCACCAAAATTACTTTTGCCGACAGTGGAGTTTGACTTTTTTCACTGTTATGCAACCTCAGAATTAGTATATATAAGTCCAGTGAGTGAGGGAGATGTCCTCCCATGGGGGGGGGGGGGTGCAAGGGGTTGCTCTCTGGCAAAACAAAATTGCTGAGATGATCTTTGAAGGTGGTTTCAGTGTCATTTTCCCAAAGGATATAAATATGCATTTTGTTTACTATTCAGTTTCAGGCCATGGTTCTGGCACCAGTTATTTATCTGCATCAGACCGTCTTGGAGGATATCTAAATATTTGGGGCATTCAATGATTGTGCCCATCTTGTAGTCATCAGAAACTTTGGTCAGCCAAAGGCCCTCTACATTTGCTTTAACTTGAGAGAAGTATATTCTAAATAGGAGATGTCCCAGTACAAGCCCCATGAGACACAACTAGTAACAGGCCTGTTGGTGGAAGTCAATTTCCCCAACGTAACTTCATGTATCTTACCTGTGAGCCATTTGGCTATCCATTGGGTAACATTGGGATTCATGCCTAAATGTGTCAGTTTTCCTAAAATACCTGAGGAAGGTATTGTACGAAATGGCTTTATGAGGTCAAAGTAGTCAGTATGTTCCATTTTGCACTTGTCTATGGCTCTAGTGACTTTTTCAAAGAAGTCAATCAAGTTTAGTAGGCATGACCTGCCCTTAGCAAAACTGAACAGGGATGGGTCCACTGTTTGAAGATTTCCTATGTCTTTGTTTATTAGGTCCATGATAATTCTTTCCATGGCCTTGCACATAAGACTAGTCAAACTTAGGAGTCAGTAGTTCCCTGGGACTGTTGATGGTCTGCCTTTGTGTAAAGGAGTGACTGTTGTAGCCCTCTATTCCCTAGGAATGGATTCTGTCTGGAGGCTTTGGTTGGATAGAGATTCTAGTAGGCCTGACAGGTCATGTTTCAAGCTATTTAGGAGGCATCCTGGAATATTATCAGGACCCATTAATGCAGAGTTTTTAGCTCTGAAGAGTACAGTGATGATATGTTTTTAGTGATAGCTGTGGAAGAAGTGGTAGAGGATATTTCCAGGAGGGAACGGAGGTGATTAGCGGATGAAACTGGAGCTAAATTTATCGGCCAGAAAATTTGCTATATCTCCCAGTTTGGTGTAGGAAGTTCCATTTACTACTAGTTCAGCACACTCTTGGGTGTTCCCCTGAAGGTTATATATGTGAGGATATTATCTGTACTAGAAAGACTGGCTGATGCTTTGTAAATAAATGTAAATAATTGCAAATTACCATGTGTTACAGCTATAATTTTGTAAATAAGTTTATGTCTTTTGATTGTCACTGTGATTTATGCAAGATACCTGAATGTCAGAGTTCTTCTGGCTGACTAAATGTGCATGCTCCTTCTAAAGACAATTCTGAATGCATGTTATGCCAGAGTCAGCTGACCTAGATGTGATGTTATTTTGTACCTGGGCTGGGAGAATAGAATCTTCACTGCAGCTTTTTGTTTACTTTCTAAGTCTAATATGAGAGTAGAATTCTCATGGGAGTTTCTTGTTACTTCTGAAAAAGATCTGCTATAAAAAGCAGGTTCTGAGTCAGTTGTTCAATTCTTTTCAGTCAGCTGTTTCCAGAGCTGTTCATTAGTAGTAGTTCAGTTGTTTCCAAGACAGAAGTTTTTCCATTCATCACTGAGGACAGACAACAGCCTGGATTGTGGCCATGATTCCCCATCCTGCCTTGCAGCAGTAAGAGTATATTATTGCCTTGCTAAGTTATTTAGATTAGATAGGGACAGTTAATCTTCAGATAGTCAGAAAATTACAACTAGATATTTAGAGGTTTTCTAAAATCAATATGAGATTTATCCTACAGTATTATTTTTACATTTCCTGTGCTTGAAGCTCTGATGTTTATTGGAATCAGTTTCAGTATTTACATGTTTTAAATCCTTTTATTTATTATTAAATGTTTTACTACCTCTCATTGTGGCTGGTTATTTAGTTAATGTTTTTTAATAACTTGAGAGTATTTATGCTTACTGTGATAACATCAGGGCCACTCCAAAAAGATTTACTGCTTGGGATATTCTACCATTTGTTTCAATATCTATTTTACCCAATATAACCGAACACCCCTGTTAGAAAAATATGTATTAATGTCTGTATTAGTGCTTTTAGAAAGCCCAAAAGGGTTAACACATTTATTCTATTTCATACTGCATAAATCCATATAAACTGCGAATGCTTTCTGGCCTTGTATTTTGTCAGCACAGCTAAAATCTTGTTTATGTCTTAGGAAATTTACTGAGAAGCAGATGGTCAGGAAAATAATGAATAGAACAATACTGCTTTCTATAATGTTATTAAACTTAGACAATCAGCCCTGTCTGTGCTATGAGAACATACACAGCTGCAGGAAGAATAGATAAGTAGAACAAAGACTGCTTGAAGAATATGAACTATAATCTGTGTTTGCTTTGTGCTTAAATAAGCAGAGTACCTTGAAATGTAACACAGCACTGTAGAAATAATTGTAACTAGCTAGTGGTCTTCGAGGCCATGTTATCTTTCAAGAAAAGTTTCTCACAAATCTAGAAATGTAATGTAAAATCAGCAGAAAATATTGAACATCTTCTGTGAAAAACAATATTGTAGGCTTGTATTTGATTACGTCAGCTTCAGAAGGCAATGTCTTGTAAAACAGTATAAGAATGGTTTCATTTCCTGTTACAGACCAGACAAACTCTGTATTTTTGCATGCATGTTTTTGTCTCCTTGCCACAAGAATTAAAGTGCCTTAACCTGAACCTTACGTGTATTGGTCTTTGAAGTTTTTTCCTTTGACAGATTGGTCCTTCATATCGGAAACCTTCACTATGCCTCGGATCAGACAGGCCAGGTGGCTTGAAACCGTACGGGGAAGAAACCAAATCGGTTCTTCTTATTTGAAAAGACCTCCGACTGAATTCTTGTACAAAAGAGGCCAGCCACTTTCTGATCTGTGACTGAAGGGCGGGTTTACCTCGAACCAGGAGATCAATCACGAGGGCTCAGGTAAGGTGAGATTTACCTTTTTCTGTTTTAGCTCAGGGACTAGATTTGCATTGTTTTGTCAGGGACAAAAAGATTGCTTGTCTTGTCATAGATCAGGGAAACAGAATGGGTAATGTAGTCATTCTGGAGAGACTATAACAAAACTTGTGGTACCACGTAAAAGATAGGAAGGGTTATGTAACATTTTTAAGGTAAGAAAAAAATGGGAAATAAGTGCACAAAATGATCCCAAACTCCGCAATTAACTGAAGACGCAAAATTTATGCAATCACAATGTGCCGATAATGTTAAATACTACTCAAAATAGGTTAATAAGTATGAATTTGATGGTAAATTAGAAAAATCCTCACTTATTAAACTTATCAAACAGCTTAAAACCGATTCCAGAGGTTGGGTAAAAAAGCAACATTAGTTAGGGATTCCTCAGGCACACAGGTGGATTGAGGAAGCAAACCGTAGGGAACAGAAGAGCAATAACTCAAAAACAATGTTTTTAGATAAAGAGGATAATAACTTAGTAATAGCATCGGCCCCTCCACCCCCTCCACTTCCTTTACCAGAATATGAAGCGAGCGGATAAGCTGGTCCACCCCCATGATATCCTGCTATTCCTGCAAAAGCAAAACCATTTGTTAGAGATCCCGTCGAGACCAGGTCTCGAACACAGGCAGGAAACTCAAAAGGAGACATTCAAATGGGTAGAAATTCACAATCTTTAAGTGAGGAAGAAATGTGCCCACTAATAGAAGTACCTAATCCTCAGGCAGGACAAGAAGGACAGGACCCAACTCTCTTAGTTTACAGACTGTGGACACCGGAAGATATCCGGAAAGCCACTGAGGGAATTCCCCATCCAAAAGTTAATTTTTAGAAGACCTACAAGGCATGAGGTTAAGTTATAACGTAAACGGAGAAGAAGTAGAAAAAGTAGTCAGACAAATCGTGGGACCAGATTGGCACATGATCAGTGGCAACTGGAATCCCCGTGACGCAGAGCACAAACCCCTCCCACATAGCAGCGCAGATCTAGACAACAGAGTGAAAGGTCTTACAGATCGAATCTCTGAGAAATGTAAGCCTATGGCAGACTGGACTTGCATTAATCAATGCACCCAGCAAGAAGGTGAAACTATTGACAGATATGCTAGATTATTACAGTGTTTTAATAACCATTGCGGAATGCAGGTACCTGAAGATCAAACACATGATTCCCCGTATGAACAGCAGTTAAAGAATGCATTTTTAAAAGGCAGTATTGCACCCATAAGCAGCTTTATTGCAAAGCACATGGTAGATCATCGTACAAGTAGACTACAGTCACTACTTGAATATGCTAGACATGCCGAGAGACATTTTAATAGCAAAAAGAAAATGAAAGCCCAAGTATTTTCTGTAGAAGATGGAGTAGAAGTATATGTAGTACAGTCCAGGAAAAAGGGCAAGAAAAATGCCCAGGGAAACAAACAATCTGATCAATGATCAGAGGACTTTGAAGGGTGAAAGTAAAGGGGGGAGTGCATTAAATGTGGTAAAAAGGGACACTTGGCAAGGGATTGCAAGAAAAACAAGAAGGCAACCACGGAAGATAAAGAGGGTGAGGACTGACTATATGATAGCCAGGAATCACTAGAGGAAAATAGCCAAGAAAAGACAAATGCAAATGTGATAGAGGGATTAGAGGCTGTGACAGAAAAAATAGAGGAAGTACATGAAGTCACAGATAGTGAAGAAAATGAAATTTTAGACGTAGCTTTATTGAGCTTGGAGCTTTATTTAGCAGACACAAAACCAGAAGTTACACTCCTGGTAGAAGGGAGGGAAGTCACATTTTTGTGTGATTCAGGGGCATCACGGACCTTGGTACATCCCTCCAAACTGCCAGAGAACTTGGAGTCACCTGATTACATATTAGTGAAAGCAGCTAATGGATAGCTGTATTGGGAGCCCCTCTCCCATAACATTACAATAACTGATCCTGTTTCAGGATTAACCCAGAAAAGCAAAATTGTCATTTCTGCAAAATGCCCAGTAAACCTCTTGGGCCGAGACCTTATGCAGCTATTTGGCATAGCAGTAGTTCCAACTATGCAGGGTATGGAAGCACAGCGACAAATTGATACTTTTGCAGTGCGATCGGAGGGTGAAACATTTTATTGGTACAGCCAGGACTTGGTTACGACTGGTCCAGGGGCAGTAACCGAAGAGCTGATGAATGTAGCCATCAGCAAGTTCCCCTCCCTTGACACTGATAAACAACATTTGTTGTGCTGTACTCTGCATTATTGTAGCACACCATGACCTGACAAGGAATATGAGCAAGAATTGTTTAGAAACCATGCAAACAGGTTAGTATTACATAATCTGTACTGGGACATAAAAGGGAACAGTGTAGTTAGCTGTTCATTACCCCAGGAGTTTTTTGCACTTTATAAATCTAATCAATTACCACATGTAAGCTTAACTAAGGACAAAAATGTAAAACGGGCAGACCTAGGAGACAAAGTCACGAGATGGGAAAAACAGACAGAGTTAGAACTGTCAGAACAGGGAGTACAAAAGCAGAAGTTAAATTGGATAACACAGACACACCCAGCTGTACACTTGCAATCTAGTGAGAACAGCTGATTAGCACTCTTATCAGAAGAGGAAGAAGATGCCTTACAAAGCATACCAGAAACTCTCTGGTCAACGGGCAAATCAGATGTAGGACTTATTCGTACAGCAGGACCAGTTACTATCACGCCAAAGTCAGCATTCAGACCGCAGAAGAGACAGTATCCCTTAAGAAAAGATGCAGAAGTAGGAATCAAACCTATCATAGCAACTTTACTTAAGGAGGGAGTACTGGTGGAATCTCCTGATTCACCATGTAACACACCCTTATTTCCTGTTAGGAAAGCAAATGGAGAATGGCGTATGGTCCAAGATTTACAAGCTGTAAATGATGCAGTAATACCAAGGGCACCTATGGTGCCAGATCCACACACCCTGATGAATGATTTGAAACCTCAACAGAAATATTTTTCTGTGGTAGATATCAGCAATGCATTTTTTTCGATACCGATACACCCTGACAGCCAACATTGGTTTGCATTCACATTTCAGGGGAAAAGGTACACATACACACAACTACCACAGGGATATTGTGAAAGTCCGACAATATTCTCACAAGAGATGGCAAGCAACTTGGCGGGATTTACCCCACCGAGAGGCAGTCAGATTTTACTTTATGTTGATGACGTCCTGCTGGCAGCCCTCATCCAGCAAGATTGTAAAGAGGATACCGTAGCATTGTTACAATTTTTAGCCACTCAGGGACATAAAGTAAATAAAAACAAATTGCAGCTTTGGAGAAAGCAAGTTAGATACCTAGGATATGTAATATCCAAAGAGGGCAGAACATTAGATGAGGACAGAAAAATAGTGATTTTACAAGCACCGAAACCTACTACCAAGAAGGAAATTATGTCCTTCCTGAGTACGACCAATTTTTGTCGGAGCTGGATTCCAAACTATGCTTTAGAATCTGCACCTCTGACTAACTTAATATACAAGAAGCCTATGGCAGCACAAGATTTGTTACAATGGACACCAGAAGCAGAATCTGCTTTCTGCAAATTAAAACAGTTGATAGCATCCTCATTAGTTTTAGGATTACCAAACTATCATAAACGATTTTTCCAAACTATAGATTGTAAGCAGGGTTATATGACATCAGTGCTAACACAACAGCATGGGGACAAGCAATGCCCCATTGCTTACTATTCATGACAACTGGACCCAGTGGCGCGGTCTTTACCCCACTGTGTACAAGCAGTAGTCGCAGCTGCAATGGCAGTACAGGCTTCGGCCTCAGTAGTGTTGTTCCACCCTCTCACATTGAGAGTGCCTCATGCAGTCATGATTATTTTACTGCAAGAAAAATTAGCATATCTTTCTCCTGCTAGGCATCTTTCCTGTATGACTATATTGTTGAGCCAACCTCATATGACAATTGAACAATGCACAACTCTGAATCCATCTACCTTGCTTCCAACTCCTGCAGATGGCACACCGCACAGCTACCTGCAAGAGATTGAGCAAAAGACACTGCCTAGAAAAGATCTTATGGATGTTCCCTTGGATGATGCCGAGGTGACATACTACGTGGATGGCTCATGCAAAAGGGGTCCCACCGGACAGAACCTAGTAGGATATGCAGTAGTTTCTGATACTGAGATTATAGAAGCAAAATCTTTACCACACAATTTATCTGCACAGGCAGCAGAATTGATTGCCTTGACATGGGCATGTACCTTAGCAAAGGGTAAATGTGTGAACATTTTTACTGACAGCCAGTACGCTTTCTCTACTGTACATGTTTTTGCGCAACAGTGGAAAAATCAACGATTGATAACATCTACTGGCAAACCAATCAATCATGCACAGTTTATTTTAGATCTTTTAGAATCCATTCAGTTACCTCAGAAAGTAGTTATTCGTAAATGCATAGCTCATACCAAGCAACAGGATAGAATTTCAAAAGGTAATGCAAGGGCTGATACAGCTGCAAAGCAGGCAGCTTCAGCTTCAGAAGTATTTCTTTTGAATGAGGAATTACAACCTTCTGAGATTTTAGATTTAGAAATGTTAAAAACAATGCAGACACTTACTACACAAGCTGAGAAACAAAGATGGATAAAACGAGGAGCAATTCTCAAGGAAGGGCTGTACATCTCCAAAGAGGGAAAACCGATATTGCCATCTAACTTGTTTAAATATGCAGCTTTGTTGAGACATGGCAATGCCATGTCTCAACAGGGGGGATGGTACAGTTAGTGAACTGAGTGTTCACAACATATGGATTTATAAACTACACTAAATATTTTTGTTTGTCATGTCACGTTTGTAATAAACATCATGCACAAGGGGCGTTGAAGCCCAAGCAAGGGAGTTTCCCTACACCACCGTATCCGTTCCATACTATCTGTATGGATTTCATAGAACTGAACAAATGTGAAAATAAGAAGTATTGTCTTGTCATTGTAGATATGTTTTCCAAATGGGTGAAAGCTTTTCCGACCAAAAAACCAGACGCAGCTACTGTTGCGAAAACCCTTGTTAAAGAAATTATTCCTAGATTTGGCATACCGGAAAAGATCTACAGTGACAATGGCACACATTTTGTAAACCAAACCATACAACAATTGAGCAAGTATTTTGGGATTTCTTTAAAAAATCATTGTGCGTATCACCCTCAATCTGCAGGATTGGTAGAGAGGCACAATGGGACATTGAAGAACAAGTTAAGGAAACTTATCGAAGAGACACATAGAAATTGGGTGTACTGACTGCCCCTGGCACTGTTGAGCATGAGAACTGTTCCAAATGCAAAGGGATTAACTCCTTTTGAGAAGTTATTTGGACGAGCGTATTATATACCTCAGTGGAAACCTCTCATGCCCACAGACCAGGAAGCCGACTGAACACTTGCTGAGTATATGAGGAAATTGTTGAATTCGAAACACTTTTTGCAGCTTAATTATGTTTCAGATAAAGAACAAACCAGACCATTGGAAGCAGCAGTAGTCCCAGGCACGTGGGTCTGGGTGAAAGTCATCAAAAAGAAAAACTGGACGACGCCGAAGTGGGAAGGGCCATTCCAAGTGCTACTGTCAACACCCACTGCAGTCAAGATCACGAAGCGTGCATCCTGGATTCACCTGACACACTTTAAACTGGTTAAAAACTTTGAGCTAGATAAAAGTCTTGTTACTGTTACACCACAAGAGTAAAAATGACAAAATCCAGAGCAAACAGGAATGCAAAACAACCACAGAAGTATTGCATGACCATCCTGTTGACTGTACTGGTGACATTAATCTTTTTGTTGTGGCCTTTCCTTTTTCCAGCTACACAAGCTAAACTGAATAAACGTGATGCATTACTTATAGACTGGCACCCAAACTTTAACACTTACCAAGCAATTAAATATGTGTATGCTGAGACTTTTAATGTTTCAAATTGCTGGATTTGTACAGCCTTACCGATAGCATACGGGGGAATACTAATGACTGCAGTTCCCCTAGGGGTCAATGAGACCTGGGAAAATTTGATTTATGACACCACAACTGTTAAATCACAAGATAAAATAGCATTGCACTTGTCTGTTCCACAGAAGGCAAATGTGTGTTTTTACAAAAATGATACTGTTCAGGTGGGTTGGAGCAATTGCAATGTGACAGTTCCTTACAAATGTTACACTAAAGCAAATAATGCAGGTTCTTATTGTAATACAAACTATGATTCATTTCTTGAATTGATGCATAAAACAATTAATGAAGTACAACATAACGATGTTCTTTTTAAACAACTGTCTATAATTGATAGGAAAATGTTTAATGCAGGGCAAGTATATGTTAATAGCAAGGTTACTACTAAGGCAGAGGATTGTTATTTTGTGTGTGGCAAAAAGGCATACAAATGGTTACCTGAGAATTGGTCTGGCAGTTGTTTTTTGGGTTACCTGGTTCTGGCCATACGACACACTGCAGTTTTGCCTCGAGGTAAAATTCGAAATGCATGAGAGGTCACCAAGAAACCTGTCAAGAAACCTGAGAATCCAGTGGGACAAATCGAGGCTGGCTGGAGAAACCATCATTCCATGGGCGATAAACTGACACATATGGACTTGAGTGATACTGTTATATCATGGGCAGGCATATTACCAACATATGGAGCAGTGAAATCGATTTGGGAGCTGAGAAAACTGTCTAAACTCCTCGAAGTAATGAGCAATGCAACTTTTTCCGCTCCCGAATTAGTAACTGATGAACTGAATGCTATGAGAACTGTGGTGCTTCAAAACCGCATGGCTCTTGACTTCACCCTAGCGGCGAGAGGTGGTACATGTGCTTTAATCCAAGAAGAGTGCTGTTTGTACATTCCTGACAACCAGCACAAGATAGACAACCATCTTGAGGTGATTCAGCAAGTGTCAGCCATGCCCAAACCAGGCCCAAACCCACTGATGGACTTTTTCCAGAAATGGTTTGGGGGTGGGGTACCATCCTAATGAACATCTTGATTGCCATTTGTGTAGGTATGCTCCTGTTGGGAGCATGTGTTTGTTGTGGCATCCACTGCATGAAAAGATTGATCAAAGATTTTATAGACCTGTCGGTTTCTGAAACCTTATATCAAAGTACTGAGTTTGAAGAACTGTTAAAGACTGAAATGCTTTCATAAGTTAAACTGAATGACTCTCCTAACTACAAATCCTGAATGGAAGAGGTTAAGAGAAGAAGTAAACCATTTATGCTTTTGAAAGTAGAATAAAAGTATTAATGGGGGGAAATGTTAGAAAAATATGTATTAATGTGTGTATTAGTGCTTTTAGAAAGCCCAAAAGGGTTAACACATTTATTCTATTTCATACTGGATAAATCCATATAAACTGTGAATGCTTTCTGACCTTGTATTTTGTCAGCACAGCTAAAATCTTGTTTATGTCTTAGGAAATTTACTGGGAAGCAGATGATTTTCTGCTAGGTCAGGAAAATAATGAATAGAACAATATTGCTTTCTATAATGTTATTAAACTTAGACAATTAGCCCTGTCTGTGCTATGAGAACATACACAGCTGCAGGAAGAATAGATAAGTAGAACAAAGACTGCTTGAAGAATATGAACTATAATCTGTTTGCTTTGTGCTTGAATAAGCAGAGTACCTTGAAATGTAACACAGCACTGTAGAAATAATTGTAACTAGCTAGTGGTCTTCAAGGCCATGTTATCTTTCAAGAAAAGTTTCTAACAAATCTAGAAATGTAATGTAATATCAGCAGAAAATATTGAACAACATCTGCTGTGAAAAACAATATTGTAGGCTTGTATTTGATTACGTCAGCTTCAGAAGGCAATGTCTTGTAAAACAGTATAAGAATGGTTTCATTTCCTGTTACAGACCAGACAAACTCTGTATTTTTGCATGCATGTTTTTGTCTCCTTGCCGCAAGAATTAAAGTGCCTTAACCTGAACCTTACGTGTATTGGTCTTTGAAGTTTTTTCCTTTGAAAACCCCTTTTGAAGGATATTGTGGTATTTGACTGATGGCAGCCATTACTTTGTAATTTGGGAAAATGAATATCAGACATTTAAAAGTGAGTGTGTCAGATACCTCGAATTGTGATACAGTGTTCTGCAGTGGTTAGTGTGGAGACTCATTTGGGGACCTGCACTGAAGCATATAGTCCAGTCCCAGGTTTTTAAACCTGTTCCCGGTGTACTCTTAGGGGAAATTGTATATTTTCTATCCCTGCTTTCAGTGACTCCCCTTTACCAGAGACAGTGATGAGGATTGAGGCTCCTTAGTTACTGCCCTAGGGTACAGAGGGCTCATCACAATGTATATAAATGAAAAATGCCTTATAGTTATCCTTAGCCTGGGATGCTATTTTTGCCCTTGAAGTTGGCTTTGGTAGACTTGATTAGTCCCCTGAGCTATTTGTTGAGACTGATGAGAAAGGTTTTGTCTTTTGCGAATAGACCCTTCCTATTTTTGGACAGACTTTTCTTTCTCATGTTGTACAACCGATTTATACTGGAAGGTCCACCAAGGGGGCTTATTTTTGAAGTTCTCCTAAGTTAATTTTGATTTGGTACTGCTGTTTCTGTGTGGTTATTCATATGATTGAAAAGAGCTAATGTAAACACTTTTGCATAGGTCACCATGTTCTCTGAGTTTGTGGGGATTGGAATTTAACTATAGCATTGCTGATTAGGAGGTAGTTGGCCTTGGAAAAGTTCTTAAAGGTTCCTAGGTTTTCTGGGTATTCAGCCTTTATATTTATTTCAGTAGTGACTGCTTTGTGAGCTCATCTGACCAGTAAGAACATTACACAAGGGGGTGCAATGTTCTCTCATATTTGTGAAAACTAAATCCAGGATATTTGCACTCCTGTTGCAGGGATTATACATTGACAAAATCCAAGAATCTTTGAGCCTGCATGTTAATAGTTGTGCATGTATCCCAGATTTTGGTGGGATAGTTGAAATCACCCATGAATATGATGTTGAGCTGAATTGTAAGTTACTCCAGTACATTAAAATACATGGTATGGGTATCCTGGATCATAGGCAGGGACCTGTATCGAGTAAAGGTATGGTATGGGACTTTACCTAAAGTTGGTTGGGCATGATGTAGCTCAGGCATGTCATATTGTTTGACCAATCTTGAGGTGTGCTTATTTTTTTCTGTAGATTGATACACCTCCACCTCTTGTCCCTTATTGTGTGGTAGTTGGTCTAAATATGTGGAAGGCCTTGTACTTTTGGGGGTGCCTTCTGTGATTTTAAATGTTGCACAAATGTCAACATTCTCCAGAGTGAGGAGTGCTTCCAGGGAATGAAGCTTCTTGCTGAGACTCCTAGCAATGAACAGTAACACTTTTAGTTTATCTTGCAAAGAATTTACTATGCTGGAAGGTTTATCAGATTGATATTGCCTAAAAAAGACAATACAGGATATGGATAATGTTTTGGCCAATACCCAATAGCTTAGTTGGGACAGATGCAGACCATCTCTTGCAAAGTAAAGTGGTCTGTCAATCATGTCCTCTCAGGGTCATAAATATTGGTTCCCCTTAGAATGACACCAGTAACTAAGATAATTGTTAATGTCAATCATCTTCTGTTTATTGTGGCATCATCCCCGGAGATGGTAGAATGCAGCTCAATGCTAGGCTCATATCAATCTGGAACACATAATCTGAAAGCTCTGTCATGTCTCTCTTCATATAGTCCCCTACCTTACAGATCTTAAGAGCAGGACCTCAAAGCTCTCAGAGATTTTTGATAAAACATTTTTTTTCTAGTAGGACCTGCTTTTTTGTTTGGTTGTGAAGCTGTTTATATAAGTTCAGGTGGAAAATTGAGTTGTTATTTTTTTCCATTCTCTCCAGGCACTGTCTCTCTTGTTCATAAGTAATCGAGTTGCTTGGTTTAGCCATGGTGCATAATTACATTTTAGCCTAATTTTTCTACTGGGAGTCAGGGTGTTAAGAGTTTCTAGGAATTAATTATTGAAGCTTTGGACAGTCTCATTAAGGAGTAATGTGTGTAGGAATGACCAGTTCACAGTGGACAGTAATTCATTTAGGGTGACAGGTTGTAGTTTTTTAAGGTTACGAGACTTTTTGTACTGTGGCTCTTGTTAAGATTGGGAGAGTGTGTGACTACTGAGGTAGAGAGGTGGTCACTAAGGGAGCTAGGTAGGATGGAAGGGTTGGATACTAATATCCAGTTGGAAACTAATACCCAGTTGATAACTGAGCCATTCTGGGAATTTTTTGCTGGTGCGTGGGTGATGTGATCAGCTGGGTAAAGACATAAAGTTTTATAAAGTAGCTAGAGGATGCAGTATTAACAAGGTTCCAGTCAATATTCATATTCCCAAGGATGATGGTTTCATAGGGAATGGATATAGAAATACAAGAATGAAACTGCTTGAGTATGGGAATGTTTTTACCTGGGGGTATGTAGATTGTTGCAATGACAATTTTTTTGCTTTGATTTGGATTACAGGTTGCTATAAGTATTTCAGCAGGGCAGAAATACTTGCAGCAACCTTTAGCCTAAATCACCAAACTAAGCACCTACAGCGAGTCCTCAGAGGTTTCTAACAAAGAAGATCAAGGGCCTCTAGCATGTACCTTACATGGACCAACTAAAATTCCTGTCACTATACTCCATATCATAAAGAATTCTTAGGGGAGACTTATGCCTTGCCTACAGAGCAAACCAAGATCCAAACCTAATAAGCTTACTGCACATGTGTAAATCAAATGGGTCTAGGGCTACCCATTCCAGGGACTTAATATGGCCTCTGACTTAAATAGGACATGCTGGAGGGACAGATTTATCTCCGAATGACTTGACTGCCACGTCTTTGGAACAGGCTACCAATTCATATGAATCAGAGCACCTTTATGACAATGTTCAAGAGGAACCTGGATAAATCGATGGGGCACCATAAATTCTTACCAGGGATAGTGTCCACATCTGTCCTGGACATGGGCAGTCATCACTAAATGCAATCTAGGGTATTGAGTAGTACCTCTGTGGTATTGCATTGGGTTGAAATGGCTAGGCTTAAAATGACCTCCAGGTCGATAGCCTAGAAAGCTTCTATGATCTTATTAATAGCCGCATGGACTATGACAGAGTCATACTGGTATTTGTGGTTCAATGTGTGATCTGGTGGATCCTTGCATCTGATAGGCAACTGACTATGACTGTCTGTTTACTCAGCCTGTTGAAAGGGCTATCATGTGTCTCACAATAGTCTCCACTGACCAATATATTGGGTTTTGTGGCAGTTTGCCTTAAGGGGTTAGAGGTTGAGACCCTGTGAGATGCCCTTGTATGTGTTTTCTTTTGTAGACTAGTGTGAGGTTGCTGAGCGAAGTGTATGGGAGACCTTTGCAGTTTGGGTAGACTGCATTTAAGAGCCTTGGCATACGTGAGTTTATATGCCTGATCCATAGTAGGTGTAGTGTGTGTTACCTGCAACCTGTTTGAAGATATCAGTTTCTGTATGTGAGTATTTTACCTCCAAAGACATAGTGTAAATACATCTCTCACATACTGTGTCAATATGCTTATGAATAAGGTAGTTGTCAGTAACCATGAAACAGTTACTACATTATCTCAGGATGCCCATTTCTATCAGGCTGGCTATAGAGACAGTATGAAAGTGTCCATCCATGACTGTGGGTCCTCTTTTTTGTGATCTGTGAGTGGTGATGCAATCGAGGTTTGGAGTTGTTGGGCTGGGGAGTCTGGGATTTATCTAAAAAACACTCTTGGGGTAATGCTTCTCAGCAACTCATTGATCTCCATTCAGCTAGATACTTGAGAAAATAAAGGAAGCTTTATATGGAAAATTACACCTCTAGGTGCCTGTGTCAATACAAGGTACTACAATCCACTACTGCACATCTCAGCACAGATTATAGGAAATGTGTTAGAGAGGAAACCATTCAGGAAACAGTAAAAATACAGTATAAATGTTTATATAAGGCTCAGATCCTGCAGCAATTCACAATTATCTCACTATTGTGAGTGATAATACAAGATTAAGGTTCATAGACTAAGTAAAACACAAACATAAAAAATGCAGTAGAAATGTAATAAATGAGGCTCAAATCCTGCAGATATTCACAATGATCTCATTAATGTGGGTGACCCTACAAGACTAGATTAAGGTCTCCAGACCAAGTAAATGGTGCTTATTCAATTGATGTTAACAGGGTTTTGTGTAAAAACACCTTAATAAAGTTGAAGTTGAAAGCCTATTCCTGCCAGCAATGAGCATAACACACGATGGGATGTCATTCAGTTACAGGATATACACTCACATCAAAACACACTGTCACACAAACACACACACATACACACTCAGGAATAATTTGGAGTATTACAAAATTATCTGAAAAAATGCCTTGGGAAAATGAAGGAACAAGAAATCCTACTGAAACTCACACTGACATAGGGAGGACATACATATTGTGCACAGAAAGCATCTTAGCAGGGACCCAGACCAGAGAACAAAGTGCTCTGAAGTAGCAACATTAATCATTGTACCACTGTACCATATAGTAACATAGAATTACTGCATACCTTCTATAGCTGGTACTGACAGAATCCTCTTAGCCACCTATAAAAAAATTACTAATTTCTGAACATTTTAAACAATAAAAGACCATTCTAACTGCTGTAATTACAATCCACCAATATCTGTACTCATCAGTGACAGCCACTTTGACTGTCTACATCTCATATGTCTGACTATGATACAAAAATGGCTACAGTAAAGTATTTCAAATCATTTTATACAAATGCACACTAGTCCTGATAGCCAAACTAATAGTTAATGAAAATAAAGTAGAAAAACGAACAAACCAAATCAAAAATCAGCAGTTTTGAAAGTTGTAAGCTGAAAGCAGTTTTTGAAGTTTTGAAAATTCTTCAGGAAGTGTTTAGATTCCTGACTGGATTGTGTCCTGGACCTTCTGCTGATTCCCAGACTAATAGCTGTTTAACTGAATCATGACAACAGGATAAGTCATTTTAACCATAGGCATCCCCAGTGCCAGCAATTATAGCAATATTTTGACTGTTTGCACCACAATCGTTTGACTGTGGTAAAACAAATAAATCAATCAATATATTAATTAATGGCTACTGTGACATACTTTTAAGATTGTTTCACTCACACACACAGCAGCCACTGTAAATTATTCCAGCTTGCTTCACTCAAACACTAGTCCTGCATTACCTGGTTATTGTCTATTTAAAATGAACGTGTCCACAGACACCCTAAACCATCACTCAGCCACTTTGTTGACTAAGTGCATCTTAGATATTTGAGTGTGATAAAATAATGGCTACAATAATTTTTTCCATTTTTTTCACACAAGCATACAATATCCACAATTAAGTATACCAACATGCATCACACTAATGCACATTAGTCCTGCAAAGCCAGAATAATGACCAAACAACAACAATCAGATGCCCATAGCTGCTATCAGCTTTATTTTATGAAGTTATCGGTATGGTAGATAAAGTTGTATAAACATGTCAATACATGTTCCAGAAAATGCTGTATTCAGTGCTAAAAACTCTATAAATCTGTTTCTGTGTTTTCAGCATGAAGGCCCCTGACAGATTCTTCTGCCGTTATACTTTATTTCCAACATGAAGTCATAGTGATCTTTTATAGCACCAGTCTGTTAGATAGCTTCACTGATACTATCAAAGCATAATGACCTCAGAGGAGAAGAAGGGAATAAGGAGATACATGACCTCATTGGGAACAAATCTATTCTAAAGCATATTATTTTATAGGTAGCTATTGTTTATAAAAGCATAGCTTCTAGCAAAAAAAGTTAAACTTTGTTCAAATATATAATTTTGTTTTGCTATTGTTCAATGACAGGAACTCATTCACCCACCCAATAAACTTATTCACCCACCCAACTTAGGCAGAATTACTGTAATTAAGCATGACACTTTTCTCATCTCATATATTAACATAAATCAATTTAAGTTCTAGGTACAACTCTGTACAAATTCATTTCTCAAATCGTATAAGATTTACACTACCAAACCAGTAACTGTATACCAAAGTTTCAGCATGGTATAGATAGCCCTTTTCCCCAGCTTTATAACACACACCTCTACAAAGTCTTCTGCTACTAGCTGTTTAATACCTTTCTTTTCAAAAGCAGGAAGTAGCCCCTCTCTGAATTGAAATGTAATCGTAAAAAGCAGAGGCCACTTGCATTTTATGCAGTGTGTGACCCCGGCTTGGAGAGGATATAAGCCCTACTTTTACATGACAGGGCTTTCCATTTACAGTTACTTCTACCATCCAGAGTAATGAGATAATTTTCAGAAAGGGCAATATGCTGTTGGAATATTTGGTGGTGAAAAGGAGTTTTGACTCCATTTTCTTTGTTAGTGACATTTAGATTTGTACACAAAACAAGAGACAGATTTTTCAAAAGGGAAGTGACAAAAACATAAAAAGAATGAGTGAAAAAGAAGGCTGACAGAGGGTTAAGTCATATTTGTTCACATAGTCTGAGAACTCATGGATATCTTCCAAAAAACAAGGAAGGACATCACCTGAATTTCAATGAAAGCAAAAGGTATGGTGTTGTTATGTAATGAATATAATACTTAATACTGACCCAGCCTTAGAAGTAATTGCAGAATTTTTGAAAAAGTGTAATATTGCTGCATCTTTTAAGAAAAGGAAACATGCAAAATGACAATCCCCAGGATTCATGAACAGTCTGTGCAAGAATAGTCTTCTTGCACAGACTGATCCATGTAGGAATACAGCAGCAGCGGGCCCTACATTTTAATGAGGGCACACTGCTGTATTCCTACACCTACATGATCCATGTACGAGTGCAGGGGGTGTGTATAAGTCCGGCACGGACACTTAAACTCACCCCCTGCACTCTGAAAGTGCCATATGGAACTTTCAAACAAGGAAGTAGCAAAATATTAGAGCCTGGCTCTAATATTATGCATTATTTCAGTGTCCATGGACACTGAAATGTAAAACTAGCATGTCAGTGTCTGTGGACACTGAAATAAGAAAAAAATAAATAAACCCACACAATCACTGTGAAGTAGCCCGCACAGTACATGACTGTCCCCGGAATGGTCAGATCCCTGCCCCACATGCTTGCAACCTGCTGATAAATATATGTAATAATTTAATATTTATTTATTTATTTTTTTTTTTTACAATAAAAAATAAAGTTACAGCACAGCAGGATTTCACGCCGCGGTGCTTTGCTCAGCCCAGCTTAAATGCTATTTGAGAGTGAAATAGAATTCTGAAGGCAAAGTCCTTGTTGCTGATGCAGTGTAATGGTTAGAGCGCTAGATTAGTATGTAAGCCATGCACAGTTCAAATCCCAGCTCTGGCTAATATACTTCATGTGTGGAAGCAGTTGTAAATTATTTTTTATGAATTGGAATGATATTTGTAAGTCATATGCCTCATGTATGGTAGTGTAGGGCTGGGGAAATGTAAAAAACATTTTCTAGTTTTTTTTAAATAATTGTTTGCAGCCAGTTAAGCCTGTGGCAGCTCTGCTGAAACAAGCTAAGGATTGCTTAAGCATGAAAATATAAGCAATCCCTAGCAATTGTAAGCTTTGCTTAGCTGGTTTAAGCCTTGCTAAGTGGATTTGTGCAGAGCTAAGCATAGCTTAGCATATTTGAAAATTGGAGAATCATAGAAAAGTAAGGGAAAATGGCCTTATTTAAACCACACAGGTGGGAATACAGCCATATCTCTTTGAGTCTGCTCAGGGCAGCAACAATGTCAGGTGTAGGAGAGGGTGTTCACTTTCAGGCACAATGCTGGGGCATCCAGGAGTCCAGCGTCATGGCTGGACTCCTTATCAAAGACCATGAAGCTAGACTGCTGCAGGGCCAGTACCAGGGCTCCCAGTACAAAGCAGAGGCCTGGGACTGTCTGGCACATGATCTCACCAGTGCCACTGGCATACCCCAAACTGGTGAGCAGGTGCGTCATCACTATGATGACCTAAAGCATAGGAGGGGTGAGCTCTTGGCCCAGTGGATCCAAGAGGAATGAGCGGAGGACATCCCAGAAGTTTGTAAGTATCTAGTCTGTGTATTTGTAAATAATTATTTAAAAATCGTATATGTTACTGTACAGGTGTGCTTAATGTGTGTTCTTTCCCCATACAGCTGCCGATGAGAGGGCTGTGAACATTGATGCCCATGCACAGTGCCTATTCCGACTGCACCGAGAGTTTGGTGAGTACAGAAATACTTGTAATATCTGCTTTAATAAATAAGAAATAGTAAAGGTAGTACTGTCTGTATATATAATTGTGCTCTAACCGTACTGAATAAATGCATGTGTCAGGCTGCCATTGTTAGAACTCAGTAGTGCTAGCTGCTGTGCAATACAGAGTTTTGTAGCAAACAAGGTACAACTGAGGAGAGGAAGAGTAGGATATGTATTAGGCTGTCTGAAAGAACCTGCTAAGAAACTGCTGTGTCAGGGCTACTGTAACAGCTACAAATGAGAAGCAGTCCTCCTGTGCAGATCATGCAGTAATACTAACTGTGGATTTCTGAGTTATAGAAAGTGTTGTCAAAAATAATAAAGCTGACTACCACAAACTGTTGTCTTTCATTTGTCTTATATCTGAAAAGTACAATTGTGTAGCTGCTGCAGCATGCAGTAACTGAGGTGACGTGATGTAGCACTGTTCATCTGCATAGTTCAGAATTTGGATCTGAAATAACTGACAAAATGCAAAAGTAAATATTTTCTTTAGTAATGCCTTGTACTGTGTTCCTGCCAGCATTGCCTTGTGTTAACCTTTGCATTTCAGCTGTATGTAGTCCTGAATGTACAGGAAAGTGTGATACACTAACAGGTGCAGACTGCAAAGATAGAGTGTGTTGACTTGATTCTAAATTGAAGTCTGTATTATTAAAATGTCCAAATGTCTAATTTTAATAATCTGCTCATATTGTATAAACAGTAACATCAACAGTTTCTTGTTCTGATTTTTGTTGTAGGTATTATGAAAAACAAATAAAAAGACATTTGATAAAAAAGTAGTGTGTAGAAAAGTATGTGCTAGACAGAAATAACCTAAGTAACAACCACAGCTTCCCCAGTAGCTCAGTCTGATAAGACTACGTCTGTAGTTCCCGTTTGCACACACGCACCATGTTTTTAATCCAGGGACTGCTACTAACATGTTTTTCTAGTTCTACAGCTGTAAACGTGAATATTGGTAGAACCACTTATCTATTTTGAACAGATATTTTCCCCACAGGTAAAGAAATATTTGCAGAAGCAGTATGATGGGTATATGTATGAAATGTGTACAAATGTTCTGTTGAGCAGCCCCAGTCCTACAAATAGAAGCAGGCTAGCCATCTACACTATGCAGTCTGGCCAATACAAGCCTCTCAAGTGTGTTTACTCTCATGGATAGTTTCCCCTGTTGCCAAGAAAGCTGCACCCAGATAACATCACAGTGCAAGTTTGCCAAAAGAACACTTATAGAACAGCAGGACAGGGAACACATTGTTACTTGTACCGGTAAGTATGGCAGGTATGAGTCCCCTATACTTATGTAAGTAGAGTTGTCACACCTTGCCCCAGGTGCACATATGTATAGGTGTGTATGAGCTGTAGTAGCTGCATGGCTCAGGTAGAAGTTAAGGGAGGGCAGAACTGTAGAGTATTGAACAGTAGTGTACTGGGAAATATCACTGAATGCAGTTGTTAATGGAATTATGTTCTCTTCCCTCACCACTTATCTGCTCCAATATTTGCACAAAATGTAATATGGGTATGATGTTACCAAAACTTACAGTTGGGACCTGTGTTCCATTTTGGTTATTATATCTGAAACTATGAGCATACTAACATACCTTGTTGAACAACAGTTGTTGTTGGCCTGTTGTCATAAATATAACCAGCATGCTATTGCAATCCTGACTGCCATTCCATTTCTGCATGTGTTCTGTTTGCCATGCCACTGTTACAATTCCATTGTTCTGGGTCAATTGGAACACCAATGCATGCTGTGTTGACTAATGTTTAAATGTTTTGTTCATGACTAACCAATACACCTTGTGAATTCTCACTCCATAGCATGTTCGGGAAGGCTGATCCCAGCAGATTCACCTCTCCCACCCCACCTGGCTGAGGCACCAGGTCCCAGCACATCTGGGATGCAACCTGAACCTCCCTCATCTGCTGATGCTGCACCACCCTCTGGTGGAACCGCTGCAGGGGATGGGGTTCGTCCTCCCCCTGCACATGGGTGCTATGAGGATCTTGTCACCCGGCAAGAGGTCTGTGACATGGTGCACAGTGTCCTTCCAGTCAGAGCTGGATGAACGACTCTGCCAGGTGGGGGGGCAGACTGACGCAGCTTGAGGGGCAGCTGGCCCCTCCAGCTCAGCCCCCAGCACAGACACCTTTGGGGCTGTGAAGGAGTAGTGGTGACTGCCATTGGGTGGGGACATCAGTCCCACTACTACCATCTAGGGGGCTCATGGTCATCCGATTCCCAACCACCCTCCCTGTCCAAGGTGTCTCGCCCCATGTGTCACACACCACCCCTGTCTGCAGTCTTGTGTGTCTTGTCTGTCTGCAAATGCAACCTCTCCTACCAAACATTCCTACCCACACTTACCTACACTCCTTCCCCAACATCCCACTCTCACCTTAAAAAAAGGGGGGCATCTGTCCCAAAAAAAATTACATCCCATGCATAGCTCTGCATTTCACCCTGAGACACGGTCCCCTTACTCAATCTATCCCGCTAATCATCATCACTTTATGTCACCCACACCCCTCCCTGTGGTGTGTGAGGCTCTAAATTCCAAATTACCCACAGTCATATCAGCTATTGCTGTTGAAGAAATGAAGAGCTATGGTCCTTTCCTACACCCATCCTGCACATCCCTAGCTGCCTCTCATTTTGTTTTACCCACTGCTTGCCCCCATTTCACCACTTTCCGGTCTCCCTTTTTTCCTTTCCTTTATTTAAACTTAGAGAGGGTTTATGGGACATAAGCGGACCTAAGCAAAGCCAAGCGGACATAAGCGTTGCTTAGCCTAGCTCTGCACAAACCTGAACAAATCCATTTACAACTGTGTAAAAGTGCCTTAATCACTCTGTATCCAACAGCCCTTGTTCTGCCCAGCAACAAAATAATTAGCCCTTGCTTGTCTTGAACCCAGGACCCTTCACACCACAGCAATCTACCACTAAGCCATCTGCGCTGTAGACAGGTGTGATGTTTTTTCAAGCATATCATTCAGTAGAACCATTCAACAGTAGGGAAAAGAGTCTGTAGAATTAGTCAAGTTTTGTATATATATATATATATATATATATATATATATATATATATATATATACAAATGTATGTGTGTATGGAGATGCATATACATATGGACAAATAAATCTATATAGATATAGATATATATATATATGTGTGTATATATATCTTTACATATACATGTATTGTAGTTGTAAATCAGATCCATACCCCAAACCTGTTACTGTAACAAATCTTTCCAAAGGATGTCAAAATGGGGGTCAAGGGGCCCAAAATAGGGAAATCTATGAAATATTGCCCTTATCCCTCTTTCTCCCCAGCAGCAACTGTTCTGCCTTGCAGCAAAAGTATCAGCCCTGCCAAGTCTTGGACATAGGGTATTATACACCATTGACATAGCAATATACCACTACACCATGTGAGCTCAACAAATTACTGAGGCTTTTCCAAACATAACTGTCAGTAGAGTCATTCAACAGTAGGGAAACAAATTCTGTAGAATCCCTCAGGTTTTATATATATATATGTATATATATATATATATATATATATATATATATATATATATATATATACATGTATTTATGTATGGTGATGCATATTTGTGGACAAATATAGACAAAATATATCTATAGAGATATACATGTACAATATATACATCTATACACACACACACACACACACACACACACACACACACACACACACACACACATATATATATATATATATATATATATATATATATATAAAAGTATATAAATATACACATATATATATATAAATATATATATGTGTGTGTGTACCTATGTATACATAAATATACCTAAATATACAATGGCTACAAACAAATGCAATCTGAGGGTCATGCTGTTCCACACTAGAAGTTCAAATCTCAAAAGGCAGTCACTCAAAGCACTCCTTATTCACATATTCACAAAGGATGCGCACATATCCACACTGGTAGCCCAACATAAAGCATCACAGATACTGCAGGTCTAGCTAACATAGGGTAAGACAGCAATTCAAGGCGTAGCCTGCTATAGGTCCCCAACCATGTCCCAAGAGTAAAACCCCACATTCCTAAGTACCATGGAGAATATTACTGTCCAACCTAACACTATCATACTGGTTGACCTCAACTACCCTCCATTAACTGTGAAAGCTACCCATGTATCAATGCACTTGCCCAATGTTGCCTGGAATCCATCCACTTCAATGGCCTGGGCCAGCTCATTACCACACCCACTACAGGTAACAATATCATTGACCTAGTCAGTACTAACATGGGCAACTGTTGCTGTACATCAATAGTCAACTGCGCCATGGTTAGATCTGACCATGTCATCACCTTAGAAATTGACATCCCTCCCACCCCCCCTACAAAGGTAACCACCATAAAAACCTTTCCAAAGCTAACTTTGGCCTCCAAAGATCAGAGGTGGCTAACTTCACAGCACCCATGCAAATGGAGACTATTTGCATGACCTCCAAACACACACCAATGCAGTATGAACATGTACACAAATGCATGTATTTCGCCATACACAATAGAAATAAGACGCTCCCCTCCAGAAAAGGGATGCCAATCTGGTGGTCCCCTGCCCAAAAAACTATACAACAGAAGGAGGAAACTGATATGGAATAAGGTGAAGTCCCAAAACTGGAAAAAAAACATTATCAGCCTCAACAAAAAGATGAGATTCCTCATG